>NC_089796.1:11589301-11594301 GCF_040412425.1 Macrobrachium rosenbergii | reverse complement strand
TATATATATATATATATATATATATATATATATATATGGCTTTTAACATGTACAAATGAAATTTAAAATAGGTGTCAAAATTTTCTTATATACTCGAAAACAATATTGTAACAAGGTTTGAAACGCGATTGTAAACAAAAATTAAATGTGAAAATTAAGCATAAATGAGTCAAAAGTACCTTAAATAAAAAAAAAACACATTTAAAGAAAGCTCGAGAAATGCCAGGTGTTTTTGAAAGTTTCAAATAAATATCCAGAAATGTTATAAAATAAAGGTAATATAAATGATGGTGATATGTATGCGTTAAAAAATTTGGGGTCCTCTACAGCCACTAAGCGTGCCTATGGATATTGGCCCAGGGGAGGGGAGGGGAGGAGGAGGGAGGGGGAGAGGACCTACTAAGGAACCTCACGCTGAGCTGCTCCAATATTCCCATCGCCACCAGCACCTTTTCATCATGTCATATACACTTAAATGACGCTTTCATCACAACATTCATTACGTCATTAGCTTATTATGATGGGCCGGACCAGCTGGAGATATACTGGGATAAGCCGCATATATACTAACACAGAACCCCTCATGCCTCCTCAGTGGAGGAGGGAGCTAAACTTATCGGTAATAATCCGGCAAAGGCTCGCTCACTCGGCGGGCTCTCGCTTGGGGTCTACGGCGTCGTACTTTTTCCCGCGTAAAGAAAGGGAGGTTCTGTTGCCTTTTGCGCGCCAAAAATGATGACAAGTTCTCCAGCCGAGAAATCTTCGGAGGAGGAGGAGGAGGAGGAGGAGGAGGAGGACACTCCGAAGAAGCAGAGCGGGGTCGAATTGATCGCGAAAACAGCGCAACAAAGCCGAAAGGATTGCTGGCTTCGATTAGAGGCTCTTCGGACGCAATTGACGGCGATAACGACCGAAACTTTCTGGGAAAGTGGGAGGAAAGCCAGAAAAAGGGAGGGAGGGTCCGTGTAATGTAGTGGGAAAAATTGAGGTTTTGTTCGAGCAACAGTTACTGGTAGCAGTGAATAGAACGAGAGAGAGAGAGAGAGAGAGAGAGAGAGAGAGAGAGAGAGAGAGAGAGAGAGAGAGAGAGACGGCAATTGGTCACACGCTCTCTTATCCATCCTCCTCCCTGATCCACCTCATTCTGTCTCATCCCCTCTTTCGATTTTCACTACTTTCTCTTCTTTTCAATAGACTGTATGTATTCCTGTCACATGAGTGTTTGGTAACTAACCGGAACGCTTTAGTAAGGACACTAACGGTGTCTGGAACAATTTAAGATTTGAAATGGTTCAAAACGCGGTTCTTTGAACGTAAATAAAATTTATTCTTTAAAAAATCGTATATTTTATTGCGATCATCATCCAGCAAATTAATCACTTGAAATGGAATTCACAGACTCATTTTTTAGCGTTGATAATAACTTTAAGGATCTAGCATTGTTCTTCTTTCACGTAATATTACTTCCAAATTTCAATTTCATTTTAGAAATAATAATGTACAGTGGATTAATATTTGGTAGATAGAAATCTCCTTCTTTCTTTCTTTTCTTTTTTCCTGTAGATTAACCTGGTTAGATAGTCATCTGTCTGTTTCTGTAGAATAACCTGGTTAAATAGCGATTCTCTCTCTCTAGATTAACTGTCTGATTAAATGGCTGAAATCCTCTCTGCTCTCTCTCTCTATGCCAACAACTCCTTATAGTGCTAGATAGTTGTTTTCTTCTTTCTCTCTCTCTCTCTCTCTGCAGACCAACCTTCCGGTTAAAATAGTCCTTCTCTTCTCTCTCTGCAGATTGACCTTCTAGTTAAATAGTCCGTTGTTTCCATCTCTCTCTCTGTAGATTAACCTCCGGTTAAACAGCACATCACTAATTGAGTCTTTCTCTCTTTCTTTTCTTTCTTTCTTTCTCTTCTTTCTTCTTTTTTCTTCTCTCACTAGCTCCTCTTTTTTTTTCCTCCCAACCTGGGTGTTCCGCCTGCCTCTCTGCTATTACGTCCGTTTAAGAGAAGAAAGGAACCCCGAAAAGGCTCAGCGACAGCTCCATTAGATCTTAATAATGGCGTCTCAATGGTTTCGGTAGATAATGGGGATACTGAGGAAGCCGCCATTTGATGGGGGCGGCTAAAGGCGATGGCGGACAAAATGGGCGGGTGAAAAATATACCGAGTGCAGACAAAACGAATGGGAGTGTGGAGGGGGTGAAATTGAGAAATGGAGAGAGAGAGAGAGAGAGAGAGAGAGAGAGAGAGAGAGAGAGTGTGGAGACGCCTGAGAGATAGATATAATTATAGGAAGTGAGAGAGAGAGAGAGAGAGAGAGAGAGAGAGAGAGAGAGAGAGAGAGAGAGAGAGAGAGTATGATTATGTTAATTTAGATGCCTGAGAGACACTTGAAGCTGGAGAGATAGAGTAGAGAGAGAGAGAGAGTAATTTATATAAATATATGAGAGAGAGAGAGAGAGAGAGAGAGAGAGAGAGAGAGAGAGAGAGAGAGAGAGAGAGAGGGTATGATTATGTTAACTTGATGCTGGAGATATAGAGAGTACATTATATAAACATAGAAGTGAGAGAGAGAGAGAGAGAGAGAGAGAGAGAGAGAGAGAGAGAGAGAGAGAGAGAGAGAGAGAGAGGGCATGATTATGTTAACTTAGACGTGCCTGAGATAGAGTATAATTATATAAAAACATAGAAGAGAGAGAGAGAGAGAGAGAGAGAGAGAGAGAGAGAGAGAGAAGGTATGATTATGTTAACTTAGACGCTCGAGAGATAGAGTATAATTATATAAACATAGAAGTGAGAGAGAGAGAGAGAGAGAGAGAGAGAGAGAGTATGATTATGTTAACTTAGACGAGAGAGAGAGAGAGAGAGAGAGAGAGAGAGAGAGAGAGAGAGAGAGACGGGAGGAGGAGGAGGAGGAGGGGGAGGTATAATTATGTGAACTGAGAAGTTCGAGAGAGAGAGAGAGAGAGAGAGAGAGAGAGAGAGAGAGAGAGAGAGAGAGAGAGAGAGAGAGAGAGAGAGAGAGATGATTAAGTGATCTGAGAAGCTCGGAAGGAAAGTATTTTTTTTTAATAAGGTATACAAAACTGATCATTAAAATAAAATCAGGGATTACGATAACAACAAAGGAATAACATTTGTTATTAGTTTTATATTTATATATTCCCTCAATTTTTTAATTTATCTATTAAGTATGAAGTACGAGAAATGAACAGTTCATCAGCATAAATTAAGTGGATGATGACCTAGCAACTCAATTTAGTTCATAATAATACACAGACGTTCTTTACAGCATTTAATGATAAGAATATACTGTATAAGCTGGTATATTATGATTGCATGAGTATTATGAGCAGTGCTTATGAGATATTTATTATTCAGTACCTAAGTAAACTGCATTCATGCAATTTCATTAAATAAAAAAAAATAAAAATAATAATAATAATAATAATAATAATTGAGGTCAGTGCGAGATCAGGGCACAGATTGTAAATACAATAGGGACAGAGACACAAATGACCAGATGACCGAAAGAGAATAATAAATTTCTTTAATTTCAGTGTGAAGTACATGGACGAAATGCAGATAAATTAGATACATCAAGTATGTGAATGGTGTAGCGCTAAGATAATAATAATAATAATAATAATAATAATAATAATAATAATCATAATAATAATAATAATAATTTTATAACAAAAATAATATTCACCACTGAATGTATTATTGTGGACCTGATATACAATAATAATAATAATAATAATAATAATAATAATAATAATAATAATAATAATAATAATAATAATAATAATAATAATAATAAGAGGCCATTTAGCAAAACTACCAACAAAACAGAGACTTATAAGAAAATCTTGCTAATGTACATAAAAAATATACATACATACTAATATAAACACATACTAATATAAATATACAAAAAAATTCATCAGAGATAACTTGCTGGAGAGTAAGATCACTGGGGAAAAATTAAATATAGTTTTTGTGCCCTTTCACCTTCAAAGCTAAGGTTACGAGGCTTCGTACGAATAACTCACATTAGATGACTTACATTATCCGTGATAGAAACTGTCAAAAGCGGAATCGACCCCCAGATTCCAGGGATTTTCGACACCCCCATTTCTTAGGAAATATCCCCCAACGGGCCTTGCTCGCGGTGACTTTAATACTATGGTTCTCTTTCCGTGTGTGATCGTGAATGGCTATTCGCCTCCTCTTTCTCTTCCTCTCTTCCACCAGGGACAGAAATCTTTCATTACCTCTCATTCATCCATGTTGACCGTGTTGACCGTCCCACATGAAATGAAATGTGACCCGGGGTGGACAAAGGGTCTTACGCAGAAGGCACAGTAGTAGTAGTAGTAATCGTGCGGCCTGGTGGGCCTGTCTCTCTCCATTTAGCATGCGGTCCTGGTTACTACTTTAGGGAGTTCATTATTTTAGGCTTTTCTGTTTGTGTACCTTTCTTTTCACTCTATGACGCTAAGGTTTGTTTAAGGTGAATTTAAAATAAACAAGAAAATGCGCCGGTTTCTTCGGCGCAATCGAGTTTTCTGTACAACGTATAATGCAGTATGAAATTTCAGTCACGGGCCCACGAAACCCTCAGTCGCGGCCCATGAAACTTTCACCCACGGCCAGGTGGCTTCCATGGTGTTGGCACTTCACAGCGGTGCCAGACGCACGATCTTGGCAACTTAAGCTTGAAATAAAATAAACCTCACTGAGCGATAGAGGGCTGCAATTGGCATGTTTGATGATTGAGGGTGATGATCAACATACCAGTTTGCAGCCCCCAGCCTCAGTGATTTTTCAGATCTGAGGGCGGGACAGAAAGACAGACAAAAGCAATCTCAACAGTTTTCTTTTACAGAAAACTAGAACGTTTTCTACGGCAATATTTCTCCGTGTCATTTTGGTACCCCTCTCGGTTTAAGACCTTGATATACTCGTCGCAAAGTAACCTCAGTTATATTTTAA
>NC_089796.1:11574301-11586801 GCF_040412425.1 Macrobrachium rosenbergii | reverse complement strand
TATTATTATTATTATTATTATTATTATTATTATTATTATTATTATTATTATTATTATTATTATTCAGAAGACGAAACTTCTTCTTATGGAACAAGCCCACAGGGGCCATTGCCATTGAATTCAGTGTTCCAAAGAATACGGTGTTAATTAGGAACAAGTAAGAGAAGGTAACGGGAAATGCATAAGAGATCCCCCTTATTAAAAAAAAATAAGTTTATAAATTAATAAATAGATAAAAATGTATTAAAATGCAAGGAGAATAGTATTAGGGTAGTAATGCATGGCGTCTTCGCTTGAACTTCTGAAGTTCCAATTGCACGACATCTTCTGAAGGGAGGCTATTCCACAGTCCAACAGTGTGGGGAATATTTAAATTATCCCGAATTTTGTTATTCAACACTTGAAACGCAACACGTTTTTAAAAATATTCTAACCGACTAACCTATGAACGTAAAATTCCTAGTTTAGAAAAATCAGCTTTCTAACAAAAGCTACCTCTAATATTCACACAGAAACACGGAATGATAAAGATCATGAGACCTAGGATTTAAGAGGAATATCACACTGCCTGTCACTTTTTCGTAAGTTGTATTTCGAAAGAGATCTTTCACATTCACAATCGCTGATCCCCTTTATATGCCGAGAGAAACCAGATTCGCCGAACGGCAGCATCAACATGCATTAAATGTGCCTCGCTGTCGAACTTCTCAGCTCCGGCGGTCCCTTATTCCTCAGACCGTTGGACTGAGGAACAGCCTCCCTTCAGAGGATGTCGCGCAGATGGAACTTCAGAAGTTCAAGCGAAAATGCAATGCATTACTACCTTAATATTATTCTTCTTGCATTTTAATACTTTTTGTCTATTTATCTGTTTATTAATTTACCTTTTTCTCTTTTAATAAGTGGGATCTTTTCTTTCTGTGTTTTCCTTTTCTTCCACTTACTTCTTTCTAATGATCACCATATTCTTTGGAAGCTTGAATTTTACGTCAGTGGCTCTCTGTTGTTCCATATAAATAGGTTTCCATCTACTTAAACAATAATAATAATAATAATAATAATAATAATAATAATAATAATAATAGGTCGGTTAGTTCGTATTAACTCGGCCTTATTCCAGCACGGGCCCTTGCTCAAAAGCGGGCCATAAGTATGATAAAGTGCTTTAAGGAATATGGAGCCCGGTGCGGTCCTCTGGACTAGGATATCCCAACCTAAACCTGAACGTTAGCTTGGCTGTGAAAGGAAGCCTTGTAAAATAGCTTTCAGCAGATCTTAATGGAAGAAGTCAGTGATAAAAACGACGTGATGGAATGGTTCACAATTGTTGTCCCTTTCTCATTTATCATTTCATTCCCTTGTTTTCCTATTTAATAATTTTTTCATACTATTTCCCTACTGTGTTCCTCTTCTGGGTTTGATTTGGAGAGGAGGAGGAGGAGGAGGAGGGAGGAGGAGGAGGTGTGGTGGTGGTAATGTGATTATTATATATATATATACATATATATATAGCAAAATATTATATATATATAAGTAGTATATACACAAATATATATAACTATATATGTATTATATATATATATATATATATATATATATATATATATATATATATTATGTATATACATATATATAATATATACACACACACACACACACACACATATATATATATATATATATATATATATATATATATATATATATATATATATATATATATACAGAGAGAGAGAGAGAGAGAGAGAGAGAGAGAGAGAGAGAGAGAGGAGAGAGAGAGAGAGAGAGAGATATGCATAAAACAATCAACCAAAACTCTGAAGCTGCGACTCCACTCTACCTACATAGAGAAATGAAGCCTCTCAGGGTAGCATACGTAACCCAACCAAAGCCCCAGCCTCACAAAAAGTTCTATAAACTATTTTCTTTTATTAAAAGTTTGATGACGAGAGGCAACATACATACATGCACACACACACCACAATCTTCGTTCACGGGCGCCTGAACGAGTCCCCAAACAATTATGACTTACCAAGAAAAATTTCGTTTCCATAAGAACTAAAAGAACTCAAGATTAAATTTTCATATTTCAGTACTCATGAAAAAACCTCGAGTGCCTAAAATCGCCCGAACACGCAAGCAATGATAGGTTTATTTCTGCTCTTGTAAAATGCATCTGAATTCGATGCATATGCGTACGTATAAGTTGAAATAACCTTCTGTATTTCTCCGGTGGTGTAATGGGCTAGAAATGACCGTATTATTCTAACAAACATGAGTTCAGATATTTTCGTTCATTTACTTTCATATTTCAAGGATAGCGAGTAATGTTATTTAGTAGATGAGTTATGATGTCGATTATGTATACAGTATATATTATATATATATATAGCATATATATATATATATATATATATATATATATATATATATTATATTATATATATATATATATATATATATATATATATATATATATATATATATATCCCAACATTAAGCAGTATCCTCTAACAGGAAGTGGCCTCCGACAAACGCATCAATCGTCCTCAATTTCACACTTTACCTGGTGAATCATGGATGAAACTCTGTGCAGGCAACCTCCATCGAATCAGCCGCTTTACACACCTACACTGAAGCGAAGCTCATCAAGAGTCCACTGAAGACTCCCACACGCACATTGCACCACTCACCTCACTGGCATACAGAGAGCAACCATGTTCTGGAATATGCTGGAGACAAAGAGACCCTCCTTGTTTGTCTCGTTCACCGCCATCTTGACTGCATTCTCGGGCCTTCCTGGATATTTGGGACCTTCCTTTCCAGAACTTCTATCAGTCCACCTATTCAGATATTTCTAGGTCGTCCATCCGTCCTCCCTCTTCCAGTCTTTCCACGTGACCAGACCATCTGAAAGCACCCTGATTCATTCTTTCATTTACGCTAATTTTCTTCACAATTTCAGTTCTACATAAAAAGAAGTATGTACATAAATAATAAATAAATAAATAAATACATATATATATTTATATATATAAATATATATTTATATATATATATATATATATATATATATATATATATATATATGTATATATGCAAGCTTTGGAATTCCCTTCACCGTGATTCTGTGTTTCTGACGCACACGATTATCAATCCTTCAGCCATTCCCAGCCATTACTTTTTATTAATTTCATTTGCCTTATTCTAGGTAAGGCATTAGTCATTGTTATCAGCGGACTCTTAATGATAATAATGATATTATTACTACTACTACTACTACTATTGCTACTGCTAATAATAATAATAATAATAATAATAATAATAATAATAATAATAATAAATGGGTTTAGTCATGACGCAATGGAGCGTTTTTTTTGGGGCCTTTCACCAAATAAGACTCAAGTGAAAAAAAAATTGCCACTTATTCAACACATATCCAAACCAAATATACACAGTGTAGCAACAGCAACAAAGAGAAGCTTCACCTTGGAGATGTTTAAAAACATAAATAATAATAATCACACCACTGCTATTGTTGCCAAGATCCCAGGTGCTAAAGGCAAGCGAGAACGCTGCAAAGCTTCATTTTGGGCTTACTACTTCGAATGTTACCTAAAATCTAATTTTAGGCTGTTTGTCTGTTCGTTTGTCAGAAGGATTTTGTAAGAATAAGCTCATGAATGGATTTTTCCCGAATGTTTTACAATATCAAGAATGTTGCAAAGAACAAATATAATTAGAGTTTTGTCAGTGTTCTACGTCTGGCTCAAATATTTTTCCTCATTACACCGCGCATTTAAGGAAACGTCTGTTCCATGCTGTTTGTGAAAGAAAACGTTGATGACGTCATATACTTGGATAATCACCCTAGTCCCACTGGTGGAGGTTTGCGGTTCCTGAATTCCCTTTTTAGCTATTGATGTCGGGGCAGGAAGTGGGCAGAATGGGGGCATGGGGCTTGCAGCCTCATTTCTTGTTTAAATCGTTTAAAAACGGATGGTTCACGACCGCTGAAGTCATTTCCTCTATGAAGAAACAGTACTAATTAATGCGGTGAATGTACATTTCCCATCTCATTTATTGCTTAGTCATGTATATGTATTTTGTGTCAACAATACTGCATTGAGAAATGCAATTCAAAAGTATCTGTTTATCCTTTCTCTCTTCACTACCTCTTTCACCTTCCTCCATTTCTGCAAGTGTCTTCTTCTGATTTCCTATTTCGTTTTCCTCCTCATCCTCCTCCTCCTCCCCCCAAAAATGCCCTTCCGTCGTCCGTCCCCAAAATCCCTTTTCCTTACAAACTCCTTCCCTGCCCATTCCGCTCCCAATTTCCCTTAACCAACTAAAATACCGTCGCCGAGTCAACCGAAGAAAAATTATCTCGATTATGAAAAAAAGAACGAAAAAAAAAAAAAATTCACGGCTGCCAATATCTCAAATATTTTCCCGCGCGCGGGGGTCCTTCATTAAAAGATAATATGGCGCCAAATCCTCTGATAAGGTTGGCAGCTCACGGTCTTCCCGCGCTCCCGTGTTATGCCCGGAATGACAAATAAAGTCCTGCATCCGCGTAAACAAGAGACAATCGCCTAGTTTATGAAAGAACAGGGTTGGATCCCATTGTCAGGGGATTCCGGATCTCTTTCTTCTCCTTGAAGGTTGCTCTCGTTCTTTTTGCATTTCGCTTCGCCTTCGTCGTCCATGATCCATTTGCGGCCGCGTGGGGGTTCCAATGACTGTTTCCACGCGTCCATGATTTTCCCCGGAGTATTTCACGCTCGGGCGCCTGAATTTAAACGCCTATAATCCCCGATAATGAATGGAATCGGACCTGCAACGTTCCATCTTTCAGTGAAACTTAATGAAGCGGTAGTATAGACGGCCGAAACCTGGTGGGAGTTCTGGGCTTTCTGGAAGCCTATTGTTTGGCGGGTTGGCACACACACACCCTCGGCAAGAATGCGAGATTTCGGCGGGTTGCTGGCGCTCGCTAGAGACGATTATTATTCCTCCCACTGGCGACGGCAATTTCACGCCGAGAGGCCTCCAATACGACAATTTCAATATTTGTGTATCGAGAGCCGCCAAAGAAAAGGGTGCAAACTTGAAATTGGAAGCTGCAGGGAGGTGTGAAGTTTTTGGGGAGATGGCGGGAAAGGCGGGAGGCGGCAACGCGGGTGGTATGTGTAATATTGGGATTCCGGCGCGCGTTTCGCCCCGCTGAAAGGAATGCAATATCATAAATGGACGATTGGACAGACCCCTTCCCTTCCCCTCGGCGTTCCTCCCCTCCCTCTCCTACCCTCCCCCCTTCTGCTCTCTCTCTCTCTCTCTCCTCTCTCTCCCCTAACTGTCCCTTGTAATCCGTACACATACATAAACGCACACACACACACGCACACTATGTCACTTACCCTACCGCCCCCTTTTCTAAGCTATTGCAATAGTTGTCTTCATTTCATGGAGTCCCTCCGTCCTTTGTCATTATATGGAAGAAATAAAAACACAGGGAAAATGCCTTTTGATATAAAATCGTTTTCTTATCGTTCGCGGTGTTTCAGTCCTAACGCAATTATTATCACAAAAATTGAACGGTTGTATAGGCATGTCTAAAAATTATAATTACAGTTTTTTCTCATTATAATTGAACTTGTCATTATGACACCGCAGAGTTTCTTCACCACTAGCCAATACGAATCGACAGATGCAATAAAAATATTCATGAAATATCTAGTATTCTTTGCGTGATATATTCTACAGCTGTTAAGTTAAATCAGTGCTATCAAAGTTTTTCATAAATCATGTATAAAGTAATAAAAATAAAATTATTTCATTGTTTACAGAAGAATAAAAAATTCTTTAAGCAAATGTCTTTTACCGCTGTTTGTGAAATGCCAAAGGTAACACAAACACCTAATAGTTTGTTCCTGTCACTACTGTTTCTGTATGTATGTATGTATGTATATAATATATATACACAAATATTTATATATATACTTTAATTAATTCTAGATAAAGTATCTCAGGAACCTTAGCGTAAAGTAATGGATAAACAAATCACCTTCTTGCACTGATATTTTCTTAATTAATAAAACATTTTCTTAAAAACAAACCTAACTTTCATTTATTCAACCATTTCTGGGTACAACAGACAGCAGGAAAGAATGAATTTATTTTCCCGGGATTTTTCCCCCAAACTCTCAAACTATCAGAATTTTCAGAGATGATCCATTGGAATTCTAACCCGGCCTCCCCGCCCCTTCTCTCTCTCTCTCTCTCTCTCTCTCTCTCTGAATTCAGAGCAAAGCAGAAAAATCCTGGTATTCACGGATGCATATGTCTGTATATGCGTACGCAGGTATGTGAAAATGACTATGCAAGGATATGAATACACGCACATTGGTCATATAAGTTTATTTAGCCTATATATATACTGTATATATATAATATATATACATAAATTATTTATATGTATATATATATATATATATATATATATATATATATATATATAAATTATATATACACATATATATTTATATATTTTATATATATACACACACATATATATATACACTACATATTTATAAACATATATGGTATGTATATATATGTATATATATACAGTATACAATAATCTATATCTATATATATATATATATATATATATATATATATATATATATATATATATCTCAATAAAACTGATAACATTTGACTTAACCCTTTAATGTACGCACTTTCTGAATAATAATAATAATAATAATAATAATAATAATAATAATAATAATACTAATAATAATAATAATAATAATAATAATAATATGCACTCTCGTGGTGAACGTACACAAGGAAAATAACTTATTCCAAATGCGTTTAAATGATAAGCCTTCCTAAAGGTATAGTATGGTAAAAAAAAAAAAAAAAATTGGGAGACAAATTAGATGTTTCAACCCTGTACAATATTTTGCTTGCTTACTTTGTATTACATTCTACAGTGAAAATTGCCGTTTTTGCAATTAACACTGTTATCATTATTGTGTGTGTGTGTTATTATTATTATTATTATGTGTTGTGTACTATTTCCGGAAAGATGAACCTATTCATAAATCAGATTTTTAAGCCAAGACCGTTGAATTAATTCAAGCTTCAAAAAAATATGTTCATTTGAAAGAAGTAACAGAAGGTAACAGAAAATGCAGACAGAAGAGATCAGTTATGAAAAAAATTAACAAACAAGTAAACAGATAAAAAAGCAAGTAAATTATGAAAATACAAGAATAATTGTTTTAAGGTAGTAATGCGTTGCATCTTCGCGCATACTTCGCTAAAGTACATGCTTTGGCAAACTCCAAAATCAATTTAGGACACAAAATACAATGATAGCGAACTGACAGTGACAAAAGACATAACGAGGTGACAATCTTCTAAATTTAATGGCAAATAATTGTTACTATAGTGACAATCAGAGATCCTGCATTAACATTCAGCTTTTACTTCGACGTATTAATAAAATTACGAACTGCATTTCTTGTGGTTATACTTCCAACCATCGACAGTTTCACGTATTATACGATTATTATTATTATTATTATTATTATTATTATTATTATTATTATTATTATTGTTATTATTATTATTGATTATTATTATTATTATTATTATTGTTATTATTATGATATTATTATTATTATTATTCAGTTTCAACTGATGAAACCTATTCATATGGAACAAGCCCACCAGAGGCCACTGACTTGTAATTCAAGCTTCCAAAGAATATGATGTTCATTAGGAAGAAATAAGAGGAAGTAAAGGGAAATACAGAAAGAAGAGATACCACTTATTAAAAAATAAATTAAAAAAGAAAAAATTAATAAATAGATATAAATGTATCAAAATGCAAGAAGAATAGCACTGGGGTAGTAATGCACTGCAATTTAGCTTGAACTTCTGAAGTTCCAATTGCACGACACCCTCTGGCAGAGTATTCCCCAGTCCAACGGTGCGAGGAATAAAGGACCTCTGGAACTGAGAAGTTGGACAGCGAGGCACATTTACTGCATATTGGTGCTTCTGCTGTTCAGCAAATCTGGTTGCTCTCGGCATAAAGAGGGGATCAGGGATCAATTGAGACTGTGAAAGATCTCTGAAAGGCAATTATTATTTTCAGCCTTTTCCTGAAGAGTTATATGTTCGTTATAGTTATTGTTGTTAACACTGTATTCAAAAATGGTTGTATTAAAGATATGTTTGGTTTTAAGGTCACTGTTAACTAGAAAACGGTGGTTTGTTAAATCAAATATTCATTTTCACAGAATTGCGGCTTTGTCGAAATACCTTGTAAATGTCATTCTTCTGACACATGCGATCCAACATTATTGTTATTTTGAAGAGGGACTGTTATAAAGTAGCGGTTTGTCAGTTATCATTCACAGCTTTCAGAGGAACCGGTCCAATTATCAATCATATTAGAACACTATACTGTTATCTTCATAGACCGACTAAATTTTGTAATCAACATTATTAAAAAATATTTCATACTCTTGACGAAAATAGGTCTCAAAATCGAAAAATTTTCTTTTTCTAGCTATTTTGAAAAAATCAATTTCCTCATTGACCACCATTTAGATATTTCCACTGATTGAGTAGTATTTAAAATGTGCACATATTGCATGGAACATCACAAATGTACTGATTACTTTCTAATGGAGTTACACGTCTATATGTAATGATAGGCTATCTGTCTATCTATTATCTATCTATCTCTATCTATATATGTATATATACGTGTGTGTGTTTAAAATGTACGCAAATTGCATGGAACATCACAAATAAACTGATTAATTTCTAATGAAGTTAATGTAATAAAATGCTTTCTATCTATCTATCTATCTATCTATCTATCTATCTATCTATCCATCTATCTATATATACATATATGTATATAAATATGGGGAGCAATCCCTCTCACCATTGGTTTTATATACGCATTCAGAATGAAGGTATCTGGGCCCGGAATGAAAGACGGTACCTAACGTCCTAAGGGTCAAGACATACCTTCTATACCCTCTCTTATGTTATCGTACGTGTATCTACTACACTTATTACTGTGAAACTTACTCCACTGTCGTTCATTATTGTTTTCCTTATACAATAATGGCTTGTTGCACCATTTTCATGTTCAATTACCTATTTAATTTTAGCTTTCTAGAAAGTGTGAAAATGCTCAACACTGAAAGTTTTTTCTGTATACATACAATGGCATCACAACAGTACTGGTCACAAGCGCCAATACAATATCATAACAATAACAGACCTGAAAAAAATCATATTGACTCAATCATTCACTAAGCTTGGTCGGCCTCTTGAAGGTCACTGTGACCAAATAACACTCCCATCAGACCTTTATAAAGGTTGTTGCAAGTTTCAGTGAAATGTCTAGGGAGTTATTAACGAGTCACTCAGAATTCCTGGTTGGCTGGGAGAGCAGCAAAACAGAAATTTAAACTTCTTCGGCAACATGCCAAAAATGTCCTTTCTGGTTTTCTGTTAAAGAAAATTATTGTGCCGGCTTTATCTGTCCATCCGCACTTTATCATTCTGTCCGCACTTTTTTCTGTCTGGCCTCAGATCTTAAAAACCAGCGAGGCTAGAGGGCTGCAACTGGTATGTTGATCATCCACCCTCCAATCATCAAACATATCAAATTGCAGCCATCTAGCCTTAGTATTTGAAAATTTTGACCCAAAGTTAAAGTTGTATAATCGTGCTTCTGGCAACAGTGTAAAGGTAGGTTTCACCGGGCCGTGGTTAAAAGTTTCATGGGCCGCGGCTCATACAACATTATTACCGAGACACCGAACGACAGAACCAGTGTCTGCTGAAAGTATTGTGACTCATTACAGTAAACACTAGGGTCTGCTGTTGAACCTAACCAATGAACTCACTGCGAAAACGCTACGGTCTGTTGAACCTATTGTGACTTGCAGAAAACACTGGTCTGTTTGAATTCCAGCGATAACTGCATAAACACTAGGGTCTGTTGAACCTATTGTGACTCGCTGCAGAAAACACTAGTGTCTGTTGAACCTTTGTGACTCACTGCAGCAAACACCAGGGTCGGCTGAAACTATTGTGACACATTGCAGCAAACACTAGGGTCTGTTGAACCTATTGTGACTCTCTGCAGCAAACACTAGGGTCTGCTGAACCTGCTGTGACTCACTGCAGTAAACACTAAGGTCTGTTGAACCTATTGTGATTTACTGCAGTTAACACTAGGGTCTGTTGAACATACTGTGACTCACTGCAGTAAACACTAGGGGTCTATTGAACATAACACTAAACACTAGGGTCTGCTGATGGCTCACTGCAGTAAACACCAGGTCTGCTGAACTTATTGTGACTAACTGCAGTAAACAAATTGTGGCTCACTGCAGTAAACACCAGGGTCTGCTGAACCTATTGTGACTCACTGCAGTAAACACTAGGGTCTGTTGAACCTATTGTGACTCACTGCAGCGAACACTATGGGTCTATTGAACATACTGTGACTCACTGCAGTAAACACTAGGGTCTGCTGAACCTATTGTGACTCACTGCAGTAAACACTAGGGGTCTATTGAACATACTGTGACTCACTGCAGTAAACATTAGGGTCTGCTGTCTGACTCACTGCAGAACTGAACATACTGTGACTCACTGCAGTAAACACTAGGGTCAGCTGAACCTATTGTGACTCACTGCAGTAAACACTAGGGTCTGCTGAATCTATTGTGACTCACTCCAGCAAACACTAGGGTCTGTGGAACTTACTGTGACTCACTGCAGTAAACACTAGAGTCTGTTGAACCTATTTTGACTGCAGCGAACACTAGGGTCTGTGGAACTTATTGTGACTCACTGCAGTAAACACTAGGGTCTGTTGAACCTATTGAGACACTGCAGCGAACACTACGGTCTGTGGAACTCACTCACTGCAGCGAACACTAGGGTCTGTTGAACCTATTGTTGTGCAGACTCTGTTGAACCTATTGTGACTCGCTGCAGAAAACACTAGGGTCTGTTGAACCTATTGTGACTCGCTGCAGAAAACACTAGGGTCTGTTGAACCTGTTGTGACTCACTCCAGCAAACACTAGTGTCTGTTGAACGTATTGTGATTCACTGCAGCAAACACCAGGGTCTGCTAAAACTATTGTGAATCATTGCAGCAAACACTAGGATCTGTTGAACCTATTGTGACTTGCTTCAGAAAACACTAGGGTCTGTTGAACCTATTGTGATTCACTGCATCAAACACCAGGGTCTGCTGAAACTATTGTGAATCACTGCAGCAAACACTAGGGTCTGTTGAACCTATCGTGACTCACTGCAGAAAACACTAGGGTCTGTTGAACCTATTATGATTCACTGCAGCAAACACTAGTTAAGTAGCTAATTTAACCTCCAAATAACTAACATTTAACCTGCATAAATAAACAAATATTGCTGTAATGAGTGAAAATGAAAATTCTTGTATACTTAGCTTATCTTTAACAAATTTTAAAGTAATGTGTTTTTTTAGTGTTGGGTTAACTGTTAAGAAGAATAAGAAAATTATAAATATTTAAAAAAGTTGATTATCGTAAATAGTATAGCCTTTATAATAATAATAATAATAATAATAATAATAATAATAATAATAATAATAATAATAATAATAATCACCACAACAGAGATATTTCGAGAGCTTGCTTAAATCTCATCTATAATAATAATAATAATAATAATAATAATAATAATAATAATAATAATAATAATAATAATAATAATAATAATAACCCAAAACAGACAGCTTTCGAGAGCTTGCTCAAATCTCATCGACAATAATAATAGTATTAATGGTTATAAACCTTAAGACTAAGACGGTAATAATCTCTCCCCAGTGATTCTCTCAGATTCCTAGAATCTTTTTCAACGATCCTAAGCGTGCAATGACCCGTTAAAATAGTAAATCAGAACTGCACGTGTCTATCAGGTAGGCGATGGAAACGCGAAATTCTTGACAAAAGCATCGAATATATTTGCAACATATTTGCACTCATTTGCGAACCTCGGATGCAGAGTAAAAGTCCTATATGACTGTTTGTGTATATATATATATATATATATATATATATATATATATATATATATATATATATATATATATATATATATATATATATATATATACATACAAATAAATATGTATTTATATAAAATATATATATATTTGTATACATATACACTATATGTGTATATATACATACATACATATACACATATATAAATGTGTATATGTATATATATATATATATATATATATATATATATATATATATATATATATATATATATAAATATATGTAACGAATCTACTGGTAATTTTTTTACCAGTTACTCGTGTAATTTTAACAGCCACAATGCCCCTCAACTTCTCGAATTCTTTACACCTTTTGGATACGCTTGTC
>NC_089796.1:11514301-11559301 GCF_040412425.1 Macrobrachium rosenbergii | reverse complement strand
TCTATTTCTGCGGGGTCTTGATTCAAAAGCTTTGATGTCTCTCACGAAAATTCTACCAAAAGTGGACCTTGTGACTGCCTCCAGGTGATCAGATTTTGGGATCGATCCGCCCCTGGGTTAGGATCTTTTTTAAATTGTGGGCGGGGGGGGAGGACTGCTCAGCCTTGATGAAGTCTGGGGTCTCCGAATGCTCTTGTATAGAAAATGGCCGCATGCACTCTATTCTTATCTAAAGGAAAATTTACCATATCCTCTACAATGACAGTTTGGTCCCAAGACCAGAACAAATCGAGTTTTCTGTACAGCCGCTACAGCATATAATCATGATCACCGCAAGCAGATCTATCTTTCGGTGGTCTCGGTATAATACTGTATGAGCCGCGACCCATGAAACTTTAACCACGGCTCGGTGGTGGCCTATACTATATAGTTGCCAGAAGCACGATAATGGCTAAATTTAACCTTCAATAAAATAAAAACTACTAAGGCTAGATGGCTGCAATTTGGTATGTATGATGATTGGAGGGTGGATGATCAACATACCAATTTGCAGTCCTCTAGCTTCAGAAGTTTTCAAGCTCTGAGGGCGGACAGAAAAATGGGCATACGGACAGCCAAAGCCTGCACAATGGTTTTCTTTTATAGAAAACTAAAAAGGATGTTTGGGTTAATAGGTAAAGCTTTTGCCTTGAAATAAAATAAATGACCCTGGACATCACTATGAGGTCAAAAGCCAATTGAAATAACACGTTCCCTACACCCCAGGTCTTCAAATCAGGAAAGTCAAGTATCTGGATGGGTGACCACCAGTAAACATCAGTCGCCAGAGGTACGAGCTCCCGTAACTGCTGCTGAATCATGCAAGAACCTTAAGAAAATGGTGGTAATGGGTCACAATAAGATTTCAAAAGCCAATGGAGTGAGCGAGCAAATATTTTTGCGACAAAAGTTAAATACCTTAGTTTAACCAGACCACCTGAGGCTGATTAACAGCTCTCCCAGGGCTGGTCCGAATGATTAGATTTATTTTACGTATTAGAACCAACTGGTTACCTAGCAACGGGACCTACAACTTATTGTGGAATCCGAACACATTATAACGAGAAATGAATTTCTATCACCAGAAATAAATTTCTCTAATTCTTCATTGGCTGGTCGGAGAATCGAACGCGGGCCCAGCAGAGTGCTAGCCGAGAACGATAGCAGCACGCATCAGGTAAACAGAGTTCAAGTTGCTATTCTGACCATTGAATACTTGCTCTTTCTATCAATATACCGCTTTTAATCTTATTCTTATTTACACTTATTCTTATTTACCCTAACTAAAGTCTTTGTAAAACAAATTTAAAGTTTTACATACACTAAACAGCTTTTAACTCTGCAACTAAATAGGTTTTAACTCCGCGACTAAATAGGTTTTAACTCTACAACTAAATAGCTTCCAACTCTGCAACTAAGTAGCTTTTAAATCTGCAGCTAAATAACTTCCAACTCTTCAGCTAAAGAGCTTCCAACCCAGCAACTAAATATCTTGTAACTCTGCAACTAAATCTGTTAACTCTGCAACTAAATAGCTTCCAACTCTGCAACGAAATATTTGTTAACTCTGCAACTAAACAGCTTTTCAATCTGCAGCTAAATAACTTCCAACTCTGCAACTAAATAGCTTTTAAATCTGCAACTAAATATCTTGTAACTCTGCAACTAAATCTGTTAACTCTGCAACTAAATAGGTTTTAACTCTGCAACTACAGATTTGTTAACTCTGCAACTAAATAGCTTTTAACTCTGCAACTAAATAGCTTTTAAATCTGCAGCAAAATAACTTCCAACTCTGAAACTAAATAGCTTTTAACTCTGCAACTAAATATCTAGTAACTCTGCAACTAAATATTTGTTAACTCTGCAAGTAAATAGCTTTTAACTCTGCAACTAAATATCTTGTAACTCTGCAACTTAATCTGTTAACTCTGCAACTAAATATCTTGTAACTCTGCAACTTAATCTGTTAACTCTGCAACTAAATAGCTTTTAACTCTGCAACTAAATATCTTGTAATTCTGCAACTAAATCTGTTAACTCTGCAACTAAATAGCTTTTAACTCTGCAACTAAATATTTGTTAACTCTGCAACTAAATAGCTTTTAACTCTGCAACTAAATATCTTGTAATTCTGCAACTAAATCTGTTAACTCTGCAACTAAATAGCTTTTAATTCTGCAACTAAATATTTGTTAACTCTGCAATTGAACAGCTTTTAACTCTGCAACTAAATATCTTTTAACTCTGCAACTAAATGGTTTCCAACTCTGCAACTAAAGAGCTTCCAGTTCTGCAACTAAATAGCTTCCAACTCTGCAACTAAATAGCTTTTAAGTCTGCAGCTAAATAATTTCCAACCCTGCAATTAAAGAGCTTCCAATCCTGCAGTTAAATAGCTTCCAACTCTGCAACTAAATATCTTTTAACTCTGCAGCTAAATAGCTTTTAAGTCTGCACTGGTGACGTGCATATATGACATACAGAGAAACCTCTCACACATCAAATCATTCCTCCAATGATCGACGTCCATCAATTAGCTAAGGACAGTGACAAAAATGCACAATACCTTCGTAAGCCACCAAGACGCAGTCTTGACGACTGTCGTTCGCAATTCATCATAACAATATATCAGTTTAAGGCATTTAAAACATTCAAAAGCAAATCTCAAGGAAAATAATGAAATTAATATTGTTTGAAAGTTTTGACATAACGTAGTGCGCAATGATGATCCAAAACGATAATCGTATATTAATAACAAATGAAATATCAATCATAATACTACGTTTACAGATAACACTGACGAATACCAAGATGGCAATGGCGGTAAGATGAAATTTAACAAAGCATCTATATAATACGCTAATAAAGAAATATTATCTATGAATGTCTTCTTGCTGTAACGTAATGGCGTTCTATGAATTTAAGGGCCCATAAGCCAACACTATCAAGAATAAAACTTATATTTCAGGCTGATAAGAATTCAGGCCGGTTCACAGCTGAACCAATATAGGCCAAAATATTTGACTTTCATGGATTAACTTCGGTTTGTATCGCTTTTTTAGTATTAGTCAAATTGTATGCGTGTCCGGAATAGGCCTATTTTAAGGCCCTTCGAATTCATATAACTTATATTGGCCAATATCCGTTTTTTGAAAGTATCTACGAAAATACTAGCAAATAGTCGTCCCTCTTCAGTTAAGAATTTTTAAAAATTGAGGATATTTCTGTAGCAACCTTTCAATACGTACAGCCTGACGGGACGATTAATCTTCAAATCTGAACCACTGACAAGTAAGACACTAAGCTAAACAAGTAAAAATTACGCCGAAGTTTCCTCGACGCAATCGAGTTTTCTGTACAGCGTGTAATCAAGGCCACCGGAAACAGATCTAACTTTTGGTGGTCTCGGTATAATTCTGTATGAGTCACGGTCCATGGAACTTTAACCACAGGCCGGTGGTGGCCTATCATATATCGTTGCCAGAAGCACGATCATGGCTAACTTTAACCTTAAATAAAATAAAAACCACTGAGGCTAGAGGGTTGCAATTTGTTATCTTTAATGATTGGAGAGTGTATGAACAACATACCAAGTTGCAGCCCTCTAGCCCTACTAGTTTGTAAGATCTGAGGGCGGACAAAAAAAGTGAGGACAGAAAAAGTGCGGACGGACAGACAAAGTCGGCACAATAGTTTTCTTTTTAGAAAACCAACAACTAGGGTTTTGAGCCGCTGACCAGTGAGACACCACTGCCGTTACAATGCTGCAGGCTGGGCGTCGCACTGGTCAGCGGTTCAGATTCCGAGGAAAGAAGTTTGACTTATAATCGATGACAAGGTGAGATTGCCCAATAATAATATAATAAAAGACTTTCATTAAGCTCTAGACAAATCTATACTAAAGATACAGTGGAGACAGATATAGCAACAAGATCACAAAAGTAGTAACAAGAAGAGGAAAGAAGCCAGAAAAAGAAGCAATAAAAGTTCCCAATAGTATGGCAGAAGTATGGCTCTCTCTCTCTCTCTCTCTCTCTCTCTCTCTCTCTCTCTCTCTCTTTCTTCCCTTTTCAGAGGGCAGAGGAAAAGAATTACATTCATGAACCGATCAAATACGAGACTTGATTGGTTCACTGGATGCAGAACAGATATAGGCATAAACGTAATTCAAAGCAAATATTTTGGAATATAATATATGTGTATGTATATATATGTATATATATATATATATATATATATATATTCAGTATATTTTCCAATACACACACACACACACACACACACACATATATATATATTATAAGTCTTTGTGTGCATGTACTGTTTCGTAAGACTAGAGATCTGACTTTGATAAATGTCTCAAGAATAATCAATTAACGATCACTATAAGCGCACAATTCATTCCACATTTGATGTTATACTTTTCTTAATGAGGACAGGACCGAGACAGACAGCCCTTGGCCACCAAGTCAAGCTAGGTCACAGCGTTAATTGACCTGTCTTCTTAATTGAAAACCAGTCTCTTAGAACGACTCAGGTTAAATCATTTATAAAGTACAAAGGAAAAGAGAGATTTCCACTTCCAAACCTCCACTATTACATAGTCTTCTTTGCACAACGAAACGGGGCAGGTATCTCAGTACTTGTTTTTTTTTTATTAAGCTGGCTTTATGATAGCACGGGCTCTTGCTCATAGATCAGCCCGGAAAATCTCCGTCCTGTTAGCATGGACTTTTTAAAGGGCACTACAAGCAGCAATGAGTCGCAACGACGCCAGAAATCAAGTGGAAAATGGCCATTAAGAGCATTGTACACCTTTGTCAATTCCTGGTCTCTCGAAGATGTATCCTCAGAAGACATGTTATCTTTCCTACCTTAATTTCTGAACTTCTAACAGAGGGAAATGAGTTCACCTGTTTTAATCAGCCTTGGTAACAGACCACTGTCGCTTGAGAAGGAAGTAAATCATTCAAAGGGCCAAGCTTTAAACAGCATCAGAAGAGAAAACACGCAGACGAGGGAGAGCGCACTACAAGCAAATATGAGAGAGAGAGAGAGAGAGAGAGAGAGAGAGATATGAAAAGAGGATAATGGAGGTCTATGAGGGTCGTCGATAATATGTGTCTAATGCTTCCCTTCCAATTACTCCAACAACACCGAGTATTATTTCCGCCCGACCTCGTCTTCCCTGGACCCGGCCCTTGTCGTCGCAACCTTCCTTCCTGATCGGTGGAATGACGACGCTAACATTCCCCTCCCCTCCCCTCCCGCTTTTACCTCCTACCCCGTCCCCGAGCCTCAAGCGCCCTGCCGCCGCCGAACCATTCGAAATCTGTCAATATTACATCTAAAATCGCGAATTCCAGAAGGGCCTTTTGGAAGTCGAGCGCGTCCGGGAAATTTGCGGACGTCTCCTATCAAATTAACATGAGCAAAATGGTATACACACACGTCGCCGGCAGATGATGAAGAAGGAAAAGGAAAAAAAAAAAAGAGTAAAATCTCACTCTCACTCTCTCGAGGTTTAATATGACTTCGTTGTATTCCACCCACCGGCGTGCGTTTAATTCGCGACCTCCCATTGGTCGTCGGGGCGCGGCCAATCACGGAGAAGATGATGATATCCTTGTATGATCTTTGGAGTGGACTCACTGGCGCCTATTGCCAGTTTATTGATGATTGGAGAGTGTTGGTAGTGAGCTCAGCAGATTATAAAAAAGGGCAGCCTTCGATGCGACACATCCTTTTGTCGTCTGTGGGATATTAAATCTTTCTACCTGGGTGCCGTTATACTTCAAAACCAGCGCCGACGACACACAGGTCATATATTTTCATCTCGAGACTCCTTGTGGGAGCCAAAACACCCTTTAGGTAGCATATTAGCAAATATCTCGAAAGGTAGCCGGGGTGCTTCTTTATATGGAAGGGTTACATGCGAGTCTTTTAACTTTTTCGCGCCATAGAAATTGTCTCCGAATACCTTGTTGTTATGGGGAATACCATATTGGTAAGGGGAATGAAGAACTATTGGTAATACCTTGTATCTTCTTGTTTCTGTATGCTTGAATGTTGACTGTGATTGTATGAATATTATTTGGTGATCAACTAAGAATATTAAGATGTGCCTTATTCAGATAACAAAGTGTTATCTGAATATTTTCCAAGAATTTTAGCATCATCTAGGCTTTAAGAAACGAAAACACGTTCAAATGTTATACGCTAGTCTGTTTCTTTTCTCTTATATTACTTTTGAATACCACACGGGTGTCAGGAATGAAAAAACAACTCACGATCAATCTCGCTACTTGAGGCCAATGTAAATTCACCAACTTTATTTTAGACAGCGGATTATTTTCATTTAAAGCGATTATTAGGTAATAACATTCTTACTTCGCTGTTACGTCACGGAGTTGCCAGTGGAAGTAATAACTTCTTTGTCAGTCTCATTCACACATACAAACACTTATTCCTGTGGTTTTTAAGCCTTATTGTGACCCACTGCCGCTTGCACGGGTCCTTCCATGACTTTTTTTTTCATACCATCCCAATCCATTCCTCACTTGTTTCCTCCATATCCTGGAGTTTACCTTTATCTTAATTCCTGGGTGTACCGGAAGGATTTCTCCTTTGCACCACCCATAGTATATAAGAGTAAGACTCATCCACATGGTATCTGGTAAGATTCATCCACATGGTATCTGGTAAGACTCATCCACATGGTATCTGGTAAGACTCATCCACATGGTATTTGGTATGACTCATCCACATGGTATCTGGTAAGACTCATCCACATGGTATTTGGTATGACTCATCCACATGGTATCTGGTAAGACTCATCCACACGGCATCTGGTAAGACTCATCCACATGGTATCTGGAAAGACTTATCCACATGGTATCTGGTAAGACTCATCCACACAGTATCTGGTAAGACTCACCCACATGGTATCTGGTAAGACTCATCCACAAGGTATCTGGTAAGACTTACCCACATGGTATCTGGTAAGACTCGTCCACAGCAAGATCTGCTGAATTCTAAGATAACTGATTGCTTTGCTTTGTTGTCTTTAAGGTTATATTCATTCCAATCTCTAGGACCCTCCTCTATATATCTTTTTTTATATGAACCGACTGCATGGGGAACCTGAGGCAGATGGAACAAGCGACTCGGCCTAATCCGAATCTGAAGGAAAGAGGAATTGAAAGGAAGCGGGGTTCCACTCCGGAGAATACCAGACTCGACTTTTGTATGAGTTATGGTTTGAAAAACCATGAAAATTAAAACAATAATAACTGGTCATCGACAAAAAAACTAGTAAAATTTCACCCTCTCTCATTCCGTTGGCTTATCGGGATATGAGTGACCCACTGTGTCTCACGCCAAACTAATAATATATGTTACAACTTTCTAAGAAATCATTTTTGGGACGATTCAACAGTCACCAGAGCTCGTGTACAGTAATATCTGCCAATCGCTGACGGTGTCCCGTCCACGTACTGAACGGCTCCCTGAAGCATCCCAGCTCATGTGTGCAAACAAATGGTAACCTCAGCAGGATCGAATGTGGTTACTGCTCCTCTCCCGAACCAACGACCATCACAGTGGGGCCCTTCGTGAACACACATAGGCGAGTTCTACGGAGACCAGTAATTGCAATGGGCGGTCCAGATCCCCTATTTTTAAAGCCACCCCCTACAGTGACATGATAAATCAAACCCGCTGACACTCTCCTAAATTACTTCTGTGCTTTTGGGAGAAAGTTTCTTAGCTTTTGACTAGACAGTCGGTCACAAAATAATGAAGCTTGGTCAGTAACGGATAAAATGACCTAACTGATTTCATTAGAAATATATAAAAAAATGTATTTGTTTCTAAATATTACATAGCACTTTATTTTTTTTTTTTATAGATGTTCTTACCAATACGAGGCGTTCTACTCAAAAACCAAACGACTAAACCAGATATACGACTCCGAATGTAACATTATGCGAGATGATGACAAAAAAAAAAAAAAAATGGTAATAAATTCTCCACAAGTGTTTTAAGGAAACAGACCTTGGGATATAATTATACCTCGAGGATAAACATTAATACTACGAATGCATCACAAGATGAAAGACTCTTTTGAGAATGATTAGCTCAAGCTACGAAAGTAAAGTCTTAATGAAATTCCAGCAAAGAAAAAGCAAAAAAAAAAAAAAAAAAAAAAAAAAAAATTGTCCGTAATTAATGTCCTGGATTATTTAAAGAAAATAAAAAGTTGGAATGAGGAACAATACAAAAACTGCGTTCCTGGTTCAAATATAAAGAACGCAGTGCGATTGATAAATAATAAAACAACTTTGTGGAAAAAAATCTAAATCTTTAGGCAGGGTAGTCAATTATTCTCACAAGTGGTCCAGTGGTTACGACGATCGTTCCAACATCAAAAGTTCCACGTTCGACTCCACAGTGGGAAAGAACCCCTGAAAGACTTGTGAGAGAGAGAGAGAGTATTAACTTCCGTGACACTAAACTCAATTAATTTGTGGTTAACTATGAAAGTGATACAGAGTAATATTTGTATCACAAGCAGCTCATAAATGGTTCTCTGGGCAAAAATTTTTTTAACTAAAATGAAAAGGGTAAACTCTCTATCCTATAGTTTATTTTTTTATTCATATAAACATATATATATATATATACATATATATATATATGTATATATATGTATATATATACAGTAGGTGGAATAGGGTTTTGTGTTAGGGTTATACTATAACGATGGTGTTTATTATAACTATGGCGTTTGTGTTATGTTGAGTTTTATAACTAAATTTATTTAAATTTTATATTTTTTTCTTTTGCAGATAAACCCATAAAGGCAAATAATTTAAATACCGATGCAAGAAAATGTTATCATCTACAATCCACCTACTTTTGATTCACCATATACATATACATATACATATATGTGTGTGTGTACATATATATATATATATATATATATACAATGTCGTAAATTGCTATGACCACAATCCACTGAAAACCTTGAAAACCAAGAGGAAGCGAATGAAGAAATTCTCCTTCCCTGGTGAGATTCAGACTCACAATCAGTGTGGGTTTGAATCCCACCTGGTGAGGAAAATGTCTTTATTCATTTCCTTCTATATGGAAATCCTTATTCAAGAATGGAAATAGATATAAGAATATTGAGTAATATATCGCGCTCTAACTTTTGCTTCGAAATATATTACTCTCTATTCGATGATTTTAATCAAATTTGTTGTAGTAGTAGTAGTAGTAGTAGTAGTAGTAGTAGTAGTAGTAGTAGTAGTAGTAGAGAGAGAGAGAGAGAGAGAGAGAGAGAGAGAGAGAGAGAGAGAATTATATCAGATCTGACGGACTCAGCCTTAACTTTTTACACATGCCTGTAAATTCCTTACTCTGTCGGCTCTCGAGCCTCAGCGTACCTCACTTCCTCTTTCACGGATTCCTAATTCTTTTCTTTACACGCCATGTGTCTCACCCCCAACCCTCCTCTCTTGTCCGGACAGAGGAACAGTCTTCGGGACTTACGCAACAGTCACTGTAGGCTGTCGCTTATATATGTATACATACATACATATATATATATATATATATATATATATATATATATATATATATATATAACAAATTCTATTTCAGCTCAAGGCCGTACACATAAAATATACAAAGTAGAGACAATAACATACACAATCTAGATACGCGAGATAACACCATAAAAAAAAATGATAATCGGCAATATCCACACAGTTGCTGAAGAAGTATAAAAAAAATAGTATTCCCAATAATGGTAACGACAGTAATGATATAGAGAATTGTAGTAAAAAAAACATTAAAAATGAGAACAGTTTAAAAAAAACAGATTGCATACAATTAAATTCCAGCTATAGGGACACAGACAAACCAGGACAAGCGTCACCGGGTGACAGGAAGACGAGTTAATTACGGTAAACAAGGATAATTTAAGAGCATTTGATGTGGAAGGCCAAGTTATCTCAACCGTGGCGCTGATGGTGTGTTTAGCGGAGGTGGAGTGGAGAGAGTATGTGTGTGTGTGTGTGTGTGTGTGTGTGTCGTTAGCATTAGATTGGAGTTTATTAATTCAGCTTTTGGGCGCCACACTCATCTCGACAGCCCTCGAATCAAAATGAAAGGTCACGATTTTCCCAATTATTTTTTTTTTTCGGGATAAAAAATGTAGTCGGTGTTTTTCGTTCAAATGATAGTTTTTTCTCTCTCTCTTTTGTTTTGGTTGAAATCTTCGATTTACTTCTTGTATGTTTTTTTTTTTTTTTAGCTCGTCAAGCAGTGAAGTTTTTTTACTTCCGTTTTGTCACTGATTGCCCTCTCTCTCTCTCTCTCTCTCTCTCTCTCTCTCTCTCTCTCTCTCTCTCTCTCTCTCTTCGATTGCCCTGTCTGTCAGTCTGTCCGTTTGTCAGTCTCATACCAACGTATCTGATTTCAGAGATTTCGCTTGCTACTTTGAAAGAAGTTGTGCTTTTCATTAAGTAATTACAAAAGGCTGATGGACGAAAATATTAATATTATGAGTCGGTATGTGGGAAAAAAGTGATTGTAAATGTTTGGATTTGTATAATTTAAATCACTTATTGGCAAGAAAATCTTTCACAAATTACTTGACCTAAAACATCGACATTTTTTTTAAGATTAAACAATAAGAATAAAGAATTACTTCACATGAAAATTGAAAAGAACATGTAAATGTTTGGATTTGTACAATTTAAATCACTTATTGGCAAGAAAATCTCACAAATTACTTGACCTAAAACATCGACATTTTTTAAGATTAAACACAAAGAATAAAGAATTACTTCAGATGAAAATTGAAAAGAACATCTCTATCGCAGCCTTTGCATATAGAAGAGAAAATAATGCAGCATTTAGCAACGTATGAGGTATCACAGACGGGCCAATCCTGAACTACAGAGTAACAGAAGTTCAGAGTCAAATTTTAATCGTTACTTCAAAAGACTTTTGATGGGAAGCAATTTAGTTAGTTTAATGAATGGTGTTGAGATGACAAAGGAAAAAAAGTAAGAAATGCGCCGAAGTTTCGTAGGCGCAATCCAGGTTTCTGTACAGCGCGTAATCAAGGCCACCGAAAATAGATCTGTCTTTAGGTGGTTTCGGTATAATGCTGTATGAGCCGCGGCCCATGAAACTTTAACTAATGCCCGGTGGTGGCATATCCTATGTCGTTGCCAGGTGTACGATTATGGCTAACTTTAACCTTAAACAAAATAAAAACTACTGAGGCCAGAGGGCTGCAATTTGGTATGTTTGATGATTGGAGGGTGGATGATAAACATACAATTTTTCAGACTTCTAGCCTCATTAGTTTTTAAGATCTGAGGCCGGACAGAAAAAGTGCGGACATAAAAAAGTGCTGACGGGCAGACAAAGCCGGCGCAATAGTTTTCTTTACAGAAAACTACAAAGATGAACTATCTACAGATTAAAATACAGTCCCAATTTATCATCGATTCTGAAAATACAAACCGCAAACCTCCACCAAAACTCAGCTTTTTCCTATCAATAGGCCCATTTTCAATAGTAACATTCCTATCTCTCCCAGAATCTAATGATTTGTTGCCCTTCACGAGGCCCACCTTTGATGAGACATTTACCTTGGAAATGGAATATAAAATTTAGGCCAAAGGCCAAGTGCTGGGACCTATGTGGTCATTCAGCGCTGAAAGGGAAATGGGAGCAAAGCAGTTATGAATCTTTGCTAATAATTTTAATAAGAATATGTTTCATAGTGTCGTAGTATTTAATAATACATAAACATATACATGAATATATGCTACAGATAGACATACAGATACCACACAAGCATATAGGCCTATACCTTTTTTAAACATGAAGCCTTTTCCCGTAACAAGGCGCTGTTCCTAAGAAGAGACAAGATAACGGTCACTGCCCAATTCCCGTTTCAACTGCTGAATCTTAGACGAAACCCCCTGTGCAGAAAGCATTAGACTCTTCGCACGCCTACACCTGCGCCACTCACCTCAATTTGGCGGGCACTCTCTCAAACATCCTTTTTTTCTTTTCACTCCATCTATCCAGCAATTCTTTGGTCTGTTTCTTCGCCTCCTCTCTGATACATCCGAATTTGTACATACTTTCCAGCAATCTATCAGCCTCAGTTCTTTCCACACTCTTAATATATATGTATATATATTATATATATTTATGTATGTACATATATACATATATATACATATTATATATATATGTATAAAATTATAAAAGTGGTATATATATATATATATATATATATATATATATATATATATATATATATATATATATATATACATATACAGTATATATGATATATATACATATGTTTATCTGTATAAAAATATATATATATTGTGTGCTTGAGCGCCAGCGTGTGTGTGTGTTTGTGTGTCTGTGTATGATGTATGTTTGTGTGTGTGTGTGTGTGTGTGTGTACGTAATCAACAAAAGACAGGGGACAAGAAGCCTAAGGTACCAGGTCACATGAAGACTGAACGATTGTGTGTACGTTCGCTTGTGTGTGTGTGTGTGCGCGCGCGAGCGCGTGTGAGTGTGTATATGCGCGTAGGTCGGGTGTTGGGGGTACGGCCAGGAGGTTAATTGGTGTGCCTAGGCAGGTTTATTACAATCTATGGCAATATTGTTCTTCTTCATAAGTTGTCCTTATTACGCCGAGTCAACATCCGGCGCAGACAGAAATTCGACGGGAAAATTGTTTATTGTGTTTGCGGAAGGACTCTTTCTATTTTTGGTGGCTGGGGGCGGGGGCGGGGGAGTTGGGGTGGGGATGGATACAGTGACCTGGGATTAGTCAGAGGAGAGAGAGAGAGAGAGAGAGAGAGAGAGAGAACGTGGGTAGACATCTGACTTTTAGGAGAGAGAGAGAGAGAGAGAGAGAGAGAGAGAGAGAGAGAGAGAGAGAGAGAGATGAGTGTAAAGTAAAAGAATGGGAAAATAACTGACTTTTAGGAAGAGAGAGAGAGCGTGGGTAGACATCTGACTTTTAGGAGGAGAGAGAGAGAGAGAGAGAGAGACGAACTAGTAAATTAATGAGAAAAATAACTGACTTCTACAGAGAAAATAGAGAGAGAGAGAGAGATGAACTAGTGAAAGAATGGGAAAATAACTGACTTTCAGAGGAGAGAGAGAGAGAGATGAACCAGTAAAAGAATAAGCAAATAACTAACTTTTGAGAGAGAGAGAGAGAGAGAGAGAGAGAGAGCAATGAATTAGTAAGAGAATAGGCGAATAATTGACTTTTAGAGAGAGAGAGAGAGCAATGAATTAGTAAGAGAATGGGTATAGATAACTGACATTATAATTTAAAATTGTGCTTTACGTCGTCACCGCGTAAAACATTTCCAGTGAGTATTTGACACAGTTTAATGACACAATAAGCTGTAAAAATGTAAGTGTTCGGCTGAATCTTAAACTATAAGTAAAGGAATAACATTGTAAGTATTTCTAATATCAAATAACAATACACTCATGCATTTACGACTCTCAGAATATTTACGTCGAATATAAAATCTTGGAAATGACGCTATCAAAATTTTAACCTTTCGCCCCCTAGCTGCAACCCCTTTCCTTTCTTTCACTGTACCTCCGTTCATATTCTTTCTTCCATCTTACTTTCCACCCTCTCCTAACAACTGTTTCCTAGTGCAACTGCGAGGTTTTCCTCCCGTTACACCTTTAAAGCCCTCTTACTCTTAATTTCCCTTTCAGCGCTGAATTACCTCGTAGATACAGGCGATTGGCCTTACGCCTAAATTTTATGTTCCATGTCCTATATAAAATTTTATACTTAGAAAATAAGTAGATACAACTCTTATACCTCTTCCTTACTTCTAAATCTTGGAATTAGGATTTATACACCTAGAATGACCTTAACCCGATCAAAAATTCTAAAAATTTGATTAGGTGTAGCGCTAAGGCTGTAACTTTGAAAAAAAAACAATAAAGAATAAAACTTACAACTAACATTAGCCGTCTGGTGCACTCTTTCGTAATTGCTAATCAGGTCAGTGGAATCTTATCACACTTTCATCAGAGGTCAACAGTCTGTAAGCCATTGGTATTCAGATTATTCACACTCATTCACTCTCACACTCTCAGGCCTCACGGTGACCTCTTTATTTCAGTGTTCTGCCCCATCTCACTCATATCACGTCTATCTTCCATGTTGGTTTATGCAGACTCTTGTGTCATTCAGTCATAATTTAATCATCCTTGTTGGAAGACCCAAACTATATACATACACACACACATGCAGTATATATACATATACAGCATATACATATACATATATGTATATATATCTATATATATACACACATAAATATATATAAATACACACATTTATAAATAATATATATATATATATATATATATATATATATATATATATATATATATATATATAAAATAACTAATTCTACCTGGCAGCATCAGGCAGGGATAGCCGGTCATTTCTAAGTTTGTTCGTGAGGTAGCCATCTGGACTGCCAACTGAATGTGGCAACATTTGATTGGCTGACTGATTTCCGAAAGGCTGGCAAAGTACAACTGGAAACACCTGACCGGTTAGGTATATATATATATTAAAAAACTATAATAATTTTTTGAACGAAATTTTTTATTTTTTCTTTTAATCTTTCAACTCAAGAAAACCTGTAGTGGACATCATCCTTCCTAGGTATCTGGTTGAGCAATGCTGCCCTAAAATGGAAGACCGCAGTATCTGCAAAAATACAAAACAAAAAAATGGCAGATACTGCAGTTTTCCCTTGTCCTACTACTGATTTTGCAGATGCTGCAAGTGGGACCCCTAAGCAAAGCACTGAAGAATCATTCTGAAACTGCAGTAACTTGTGTATTAGTGTTTCACGAGCCCAGTAGGTGGCATATCTCAATTTCGAAGATACTGCAGTTTTCCATTTTAGGGCAGCATAGCGAAAGACGTCAAATTCCACCAAAATCCTTGTGGTCTCTTTGGACTGCATTCATCCTAATGAATTCCAATACCAATGTGCTTACGGGGTCAAATTGATTTAGTATCGAGTTATCTGAATGAAGAATTCTTTCGCGGGTTACTGAGAAATGTACAGAGGCTGAGGGAAATGATCTAGATGTTGGATGAAATATCAGAAATATTCGAAAGTATTCACTCCAGAAAGATACGGCATAACGATATGCTTTCCAAAAATATCGTCAGTGATGAAAAGCCCTTACGACGACGGAGGCACCGGAGACGCCTTCAAAAACAGCTGATCTTCGAGCTACTACTATGCCCCGCAGAAGGGTAGTGCCGTCTGTGTACCACACGTCGTGCAATGTAGGCATTACTAAAGGCTATTTAAAGCCCTTCGTTCCCTAACTGCTGCACCCACTTTTTGGTCTTTTACTTTACCTTCGTTTCCAATTCCTTGCTTCCACATTGTTGTCCAACCACTGAGACTCCTCCTTTCCACTGCCTTAAGCGTTGAATGGTTGAAAGTGCCCTAGTGCTTGGTTTCATGGCCAAATTTTAATCAATCAAATCAAATCAAATCAAATCGAGCTTCTAACCAGTCATAACTTACAGAACCAGACGAAGTGGGATTTGTTCATCATACGGTGTCTACTGAATTCTGAGATCGGCTCCCATGACTGTCACAGCAGCACTTATAATGACGTCTTTAAGAAAAGCTGCTTTAGTGATGTGGTTACCTGAATGACTTGGAAGATTAACTGCCCGTGTCATAATTCATAAATAGGGTTCTGAAGACATAAATGAAGCAACAATATAAAAGGTTGTAGTACATCAGTTGGAAATTGATGCCTTCAAACCAAACTGATCTAACTCAACCCATTTTACGCCTTGTATCTATCTGTATCATCACTGCTAAGTTAAGGGATAAGTCGGAAGATAAGTTTTACCGTTTTGGGAAAGCATACTGTAATAATGGTACCATGAGATTTGAACGCAAAAGTTGGACGCGCAGGAGAATCGGGCTGATTAACAACAGTGCATAAGCAAAAGCGTTTGGAGACCACAACTCTGCCAAGTATAAATTATCTCTCTCAACCCCCTATTTGCAGAAAAAGGCCCCTTACCCAGATCTGGATCTCTCACAAAATCTAATGGCTTGTTGTCAAGACACCTGCGCCCAAGTTTCTTCGGTGTAATCGAGTTTTCTGAAGAACCTCTATCTTTCGGTGGACTCCGTATAATGCTGTATGAGCCGCGGCCCACGAAACTTTAACCACGGTCCGGTGGTGGCATATCTTACGTAGTTGCCAGAAGCACGATTATGGCTAACTTTAACGTTAAATAAAATAAAAACTACTGAAGATAGAGGGCTGCAATTTGGTATGTTTAATGATTGGAGGCTGGATGATCAACATACCTGGATACCTCTAGCCTAAGTAGTTTTTGGGATCTGAGGGCGGACGACAAAGCCGGCACAATAGTTTTCTTTTCAGAAAACTAAAAGAAACACAGTTCTTTGTGTAATGATACTAACAAACAAACAAACAAATTAAATAAAAAAAAAACACAGTCTCCCTAACGGAGGTCATTAGAAGGATAGGTAGGTAGAATGGAGGCCTGGTACTGAACAGAAGTTGGCAGTTCAAGCCTCCACTGAAACACGCAAATTATTGTCATGGGCTGGAAGGCTGTTCTGTCCTGACCAGCAAGGGGAGCTGCCCCACTCATTCCAGCCTCAAGATCTGATAAAAGAGAAGGGCTATGAGCAAGGTTAACGCCCTGTTAAAGAAAAAAGGATAAAAAATACAAGCGGCAACGCCAATGGGTACAACTGAGTGGGCATAAGACCAAGCTCTCGAATAAAGCCAGTCATCCTTCTGATTTATGTTGCTTACAATTTTTATCTTCCCGAAGCCAAAATATTTATTTTCCTTTGCATATGATTTCTAAAGGGAAGTCTCTCTCTCTCTCTCTCTCTCTCTCTCTCTCTCTCTCTCTCTCTCTCTCTCTCTCTCTCTCTCTACCTTGAATTTGCATGACGAAAGTTTTGGTGCACCAGTCAGCCATTTTTATTATAAAATGATCATCTCGTTACAATTGCTCAAAATTTTTCGATGGAACCAGTTAACTGAAAACGAACTATTCTCTCTCTCTCTATCTCTGTCTGTCTCTCTCTCTCTCTCTCTCTCTCTCTCTCTCTCTCTCTCTCTCTCTCTCTCTCTCTCTCACAAACACACATACACACTTTCTCTCCCTCCCTCCCTCTCTCCTCGTCTCTCGCTCTCTCACACACACACACATCTCTCTCTCACACTCTCTCTCTCTCTCTCTCTCTCTCTCTCTGGGCGTGCTTGCGCTCTCGCTAGCGAGCTGGCGCTGCCCTTCCCAACCCGGCACCATCAAAAGAAGCCCTCCTCCTCCTCCTCCTCCCCATTTTAGACTTGCTAACTGTAACAGAAAACCCGACGGGGCGGCTTCGGCTTTTCTGTCGCAAAAGACAGAAACTTGGATGTTTGTTTTCACTGGGTGGCGGTTCAGTGCAACTCTTGTCTCGACTTCGCGTCTTGAGCAGGAGGAAGAAGAAGAAGCAGAAGAAGAAAAAGAAGAGAAGAAGATGGAGGAGGAGGAGGAGGAGAAGGAAAGAAGAGGGAGTAGGCAGAAGAAGAAGAAGAAGAAATGAGTAGAAGAAGGAAGAAGAGTAGAAGAAGAAAGGAAGAAGAAGAAGAAGAAGAAGAAGAAGAAGAAGAAAATGGAGGAGGAGAAGAAGAAGAATAAGAATAAGAAGAAGAAGAAGGAGGAGGAGGAGTAAGAATAGGAAGAGAAAGTGGGGAATGACAAGATAAAAAATTATGAAGATGTAGGAGACAAGAGGACTGACGTAGGTTAAGGCGAAGACGAAAACGGAGAAGAGGAAGAACGAAGGAAACATACTAAATCTGAAAAGAAGAATAACAAGGGCATAGAAGAAGAAGAAGAAGAAGAAGAAAGAAGAAGAAGAAGAAGAAGAAGAAGAAGAAGAAAGAAAGAGGAGGGGAAGGAGGAGGAGGAGGAGGAGGAGGAGGAGGAGGAGGAGGAGGAGGAGGAGGAGGAAAAGAATGTTTCCGCATTAAGGATTTTCAGGTAAATATTTTTTTCATAAATTTTCTTCGACGATATCCTTCATTCACTCCTTTGCGTCGATAAGAATTTTTTTCCAACTCCAAGAGGAGAGGTTAATGTATCTAATCAATTAGAAACTCAGACAACTGCTTCAGTAACCGCGTCTAATGGCTGCCAGAAATTTTATTTATTTTTCCTTATCTTTATAAACTGTTTTTGCTGTTGTTGTTTTAGATTGAAACGGATGGAAAAACTTACTAAAGGGCTAAGGACTAACTTTAATATACAAAGCTGGAACATTAACATTAGCGGAAAAACAAAGAAATTTCCTACTGCAGTTTTTAATCAAAAGTCATATGAATAAAGAATATAAGAAATTCTTTTCTATGGAAATAATCCATTCAGGTGATTTTCTCACAATATACTTGAATACAAATGAAGAAGGGGATTTTAACACAATGTATACAAATAAAAGTTTTTTTTACAAAGGAATTTTAACACTACGAAAGGAAGAAAGACTTCTTTTTTTACAGGGGACTTTTAGCTCAATATACAAATACAAAATAAAAAAAATAATTTTCTGACAGAGGATCTTGTCAATACAAAGTATCCTAACGAAAAATAAACAAAATGCTGACCACGTATTTTACCGCAATGCAAACATTAAATGAATGATGTATTAAAATATATTTTTTAAAATATACTTTTCCTTTGTTTAATGAATCAAGAATGAAAAGAAAATTGTGTTCACCAGTCACCTGGAGCCGGTACCCCAGCCACTTAGTGGAACCCATAAACGTGGATCATCATGGATCTTTGTTAACAGACGAAATGATCCTTATGGAACTAAGGACACAAAAGAAAAACGGACAGGGAGGGGAGTAAGTACGGGGAGGGGTTGTAAGAAAAGGAATTGGTGGGTGGGAGGGGAGAATAGGCAAACTGTTGTCCTTTTCTACCCTGATAATCATCTATCGATAAAATGAGCATGAACGGGGCATCCTGCCCTTCTCATTAACCTGCATTTAGTGCTATTCTTACCTGTTCCCAGGGCGAAAACAATGGCGAACGAGGAGATACGTTAAGGTCGACAATCCCATTACTTACAATACGGATTATCGACCTTAAGGTCCCTCCGAGATATCCCACTCCTTCCTTCATTCGTATTCTTCCGACCTGTTCTGATGTAGGACGGGGGGGATTACCTCGACAAAGGGAACATTTATAGAGATCCTCTTTTCTACGGGAATTTAACAGATCAACTGGGCTTTTGTTATGCGCAGGAAGCGATCTCTTACTTTGCGGAGAAACTGAGTTAGTTGGGAGTTCGCTGCGTGGGTGAGGAGGTGATGCTGATAGGCTTTGTATATATATATATATATATATATATATATATATATATATATATATATATATATATATATATATATATATATATATATATATATGTATGTATACACAGTATATATAATCACGACGCACACGTAACCTTTTGATAATCACAAATATCTATGTTATAAATACCACTTATCACGAATTCACTTCACTTTTGGAATAACTTACACGTGATTATGAGTAATTCTGCCTGTATGTGTATACATATATACATACATATAATATATATGCATATATTACACATACATATATACATATCATGCAGACTTAACCATACAGACATACACGCACACACACACACACACACACAGGAAAAGCTAAAAGGGAGTGAGGAGAAAAATTAGAACACAGAGTGTATATGCGTTTTCAATTTTGTACTGAACATTATTACTTTCGGATCGTCATCATTATATACTGCCGTCAATGTACTAAGTTAAGTATACCTTAGTTTTACCAGACCACTGAGCTGATTAACAGTTCTCCTAGGGCTGGCCCGAAGGATTAGACTTATTTTACGTGGCTAAGAACCAATTAGTTACCTAGCAACGGGACCTACAGCTTATTGTGGAATCCGAACCACATTATATCGAGAAATGAATTCCCATCGCTGGTCACTTGTCTCACTGATAAATGAACTCAAAAGCTTCTGGTATAACAGTCATTATCATATACTTCCATTAAATGCTATCAGTATTTTGCACTTTGACAGAAACACACAAAATGAAAACCTCACAGCGGACAAACCTACGAATGCCGCCTACGGACACTCAAGCCGTTGGCATATGAGATCCAGCGACCATTACTGGAGCTTGCGACAGACCTCAGGGATCTGTTGGGAGTGGCAATGGCTCACAATGAGGCCCGAAGTGGCTACAAATAGAATGAGTGCTTTGATAGTAACATGAGCGATTTACTGCTTACTCAAAAGATGACGCAAAGTACAGTACCACACTCTAAGAAGTCTTTTACTGACATACTCATGTTGATTATGTTTATATCTAAACGTATTTATTTCTTTTTTATTTCCTGTTAATTATTTATTTCCTTCTATTGCTTTTTCTTTTCCTTTTCCCAAGCAATATAATAATAATAATAATAATAATAATAATAATAATAATAATAATAATAATAAATAAATAAGTAAATAAATAAGCAATATCTATCTGTTTATGTTTTCTCTGTGTAACAATGAGACTTTTAGTGCAATAAACCACGCGTTAAGACTTGCCGTCACCAACCCGGGGCCTGATTCTGTAACCACTGGCTTCTATATAAATACAGTAGACTCAAGGTATCCTGATCAAGGCTTCGGGAGGGTACGTGAAGTCCTTAGGGGAGGACTTGCCGTCTCGATACTCTCTTATATAACCGTCATTTTCGGCGGTTGGGGTACATTAATAATAATAATAATAATAATAATAATAATAATAATAATAATAATAATAATAATAATTGTTATTACTCTCTTTATATTCTGCTGATACTTTCATTTGAGAAAAGAACAAATAATATTATAATTTTTTTTTTGGCCAAATAAATTGTGCAAGATAAACCGGTAGGTTCCAATATTGTTCAAATTCTTCTTTAAACTCTAAAAAAAAACAGGAAATAAGAACAGCAACAACTATAACTAATAATAATAATAATAATAATAATAATAATAATAATAATAATAATAATAATAATTGACATGCCAGCTACACACTGAAGAAAAGAAGATTGTAAGACGAATAGAGAAGACTCTATACATTTTCAATGGCGTAGAAACAGCCATTATTTTCAACTACTGCCTCAAGAAAGGTCCTTCTAATAATAATGATAATAATAATAATAATAATAATAATGTGCTAAAGCGTTTAGCTCTTTTAATTTCCTCTCTCTTCTTCATACAACAAAAGAACAGTTTCCAATAATACAACGAAATCTTCCTATTCGTGATTCACCGTTAAAAATATTTCAGGAAAATAACGGAGAGGCCCTGGGGGGACAAATAATAATCTTCCGCATTCAAATAATTCGTTCAAAATTTCAAAAAGATATAATAAATAATCAAAGCTCTAAGGGAGTGCTAAAGCACATGCCACTTACTTTATGCTCTTTTATTTCTCAAAAAACTCATAAAAAGAAATGACTATTTTATGCTCTTTTATTTCTCAAAAAAAATCATAAAAAGAAATGACTATTTTGTGCTTTTTTATTCCTCCAAAAAAAAAACTCATAAAAAGAAATTACCATTTTATGCCCTTTTATTTCTCAAAAAACTCATACAAAGAAATGACTTTTATGCTATTTTATTCCTCAAAAAAACTCATACAAAGAAATGACTATTTTATGCTCTTTCATTTCTCAAAAAAAAAATCATATAAAGAAATGACTACTTTAGGTAATTTTATTTCTCAAGAAAACTCATAAAAAGAAATGACTATTTCATGCCATTTTATTCTCAACAAAACTCATAAAAACAAATTACTATTTTATGTTATTTTATTTTTCAAAAACTTTAGAAAAATGAAAACAGGATAATAAATTTGATCTTCATCACTCAAAGAAAGATGCCATTTAATATTATGATTAAGAACTTGAAAAACAAGTTTTTAATATTATTTTGGTCTTAGATAGTATAAAATACCCTTCAATACTGTAAGAGAATAAAAAAAAATTGCAATGAATCAAATATCCATTCATTGCCAAATAAACTTGAAAATAAATAGTGACTGAAAACACACACTATGAGTAATATAATACATATATTCATATATAAATACACACAAACACACATTTATATATACATATATATATATATATATATATATATATAATTATTTCTCAAAAAAAAAACATCAATCAACACAAAATTTTCTTTTATTCTTGAAAATAAAATACCATTCTCTACCAAAGGCGAAAATATAAAAACAACCATTCTCAGCACAGAAAATAATATACTGTAAAACCAACTTATCAAGACAAAATACCATTCGTACCTAGAATAAATAAGAGATGAAAATATACATCCGATGATCGGACAGAACCCGCCCTAACTTACACACACACACACACACACGGCCAACCGTCCTCGCTGCGACGCCAGCATTCTATGCCGAATCAATCAACCCATCAATCAACCGTTCCGGCAGCGTCCGAAAAACACGTTTGGAAGAGAGAGAGATAAAAAAAAAAGCAGAAATAAAAATGAAACGGGAGAGCTATGATAAGACCTGATGCGGGCTAAAGGCAGTTGAAGGCAAACAATTTGGAGTGCCCAGCTAAGCGTGTACTCAAGGGCTCGGCAGGAAGTGCAGCTCGGTGCACGATTTTCCAAATGCGAAACTCAGAGAGAGAGAGAGAGAGAGAGAGAGAGAGAGAGAGAGAGAGATAAGTAGGAGGAGGGGCCAAAGTAGGAAGAGATGCAGGGACAGACAGTAAGAAGAGAAGGGGGAGTGGGAGGAGAGGTGTAGGGGGAGGGTTAAGAGAAAGGTGAAGGGGAAGTGAGTGAGGGAGATTTGGAAGAGAGGGAAGGGAGAGGAAGGACAAGAAGAAGAAGAAGAAGAAGAAAGAAGAAGAAAGAGAAGAAAGAGAGAGAGAGAGAGAGAGAGAGAGAGAGAGAGAGAGAGAGAGGGAATGGAAGGGGGGAGAAACAGGAACCAAGAAGACAGGGGGTGGGGGTGGGGGATTGTGCTTTTTAGTGAGAGGTTAGGCCAAGCATAATCTGGCAATGGCCTGCTTTGAGGGGTGGGTTCCCAAAATGGGCTTTACAACTGACGTGAAAAAAGCAGCTGTGTATGTAAAGAGAGAGAGAGAGAGAAGAGAGAGGACAAACGTGATATCATTACCCATTCATAACTGACAACGCATCCACAAACTTATCAGCTTCTGCATCGCATTTCAGAGCAAGGGAGTCTGCTCTCCCCATTTTTATTCATTGATCCATTTTCAAACGTGTATACCCATCGGGCTACCGACGGAAAAGGTGCGCAGTCGACGCATATTACGAGAACCATTACTATTTATTTGCTTGTGAGCTAACTGCGCTCGAGAGGGTATATTCAATCAAATGCCGTAAAACAACAGTAACGGGTTAGTGCTTATTAATCAGACCTGGAAAAAATGGGAATGAAATAAAACTTAAAACATTTCCTAATATCTTCTGGCTTATTCTGAGTTCGCATATTCAATATGGACTGAATATCCGTGTGTGTGTGTACATACATACATACACACACACACACACACACACACACACATATATATATATATATATATATATATATATATATATATATATATATATATATATATAAGTGTATGTAATGTGTGCAAACAAACGACTTAGGCTTTTCGAGGACAGCGACCAATCACATAAGCCAGTTCGGTTTCACATTCACACTCGAATGGAGAATTTTGGACACTATCGTGTTATGTATAGTTAGCCAGATACAGATTCATTCTCTCATAAACACTTTTTTTTTTCATTAGGCCTTTGGACCATATAAACTCACTCTCAGTATATCTTTTCCAGACACAACCAAAGTTACCCACGCAATAATCCTCGAACACTTTATACTCTTTCCAGCCAGTCTTTCTGAAACTTGCACATTTCAGCTGACCCAGACACGTTCACTTTTGTCCTTCCTATTCCTGTACATCCTGAACTTTCACCTTTGCTTTACCAAGTGCCATAGTCTCCAGCTTTAGCTCAGAAGTGTCTACTGTGACAGTTTTCTTCACTCCTGCAACACGTCCTCGCAGATTCGAAATCTCAAGAATTGGTGTTTAAATCTTTATCCAAAGGGGTATGAATCCTCATAAAATGAACTGATCTGACGTATAGGCGATTGCCGTTGGTTGCCTAAGAAATTGACATATTCTCTCTCTCTCTCTCTCTCTCTCTCTCTCTCTCTTCTTTCTCTCTCTCTCTCTCTCTCTCTCTCTCTCTCTCTCTCTCTCTTTAAGAAATTGACATACTCTCTCTCTCTCTCTCTCTCTCTCTTTTTAGAAACTGACATATTCTGTCTCTCTCTCTCTCTCTCTCTCTCTCTCTCTCTCTCTGTCTCCAGTTATTAACCTTTTCATTCCTATACAACGAATTTATGGAAGGGATAAGATTGTAATTCTCACAACCTGGTCTGTGTTTTCCCTAGACCTATCGGCGCGGAGAAAAATCCATCGCCTTGGGAGCAAATTTCTATACTCTGGTAAGATGTAAACTTATGACCTTCACAAAATAAAGTTCTTTGATACCATCTGAATAATCTTCTAGAACCTCCCGGCATTTTGGTGCAGAATTTTGCACCAAGAAGCAAATATTTTTTACAATTCTGCACAAATTTAATCATCAAACATACCAAATTGCAGCTCTCTAGCCTCAATAGTTTTTATTTTATTTAAGGTTAAAGTTAGCCATGATCGTGCTTCCGGCACCGGTATAGGTGCCAACAACACAGGCCACCACCGGGCCGTGGCTGAAAGTTTCATGGGCCGCGGCTGACATTTTCATGGGCCGTGGCTAAGTTTCACACAGCATCATACGCTGTACAGAAAACTCGATTGCGCCGAAGAAACTTCGACGCATTTTTTACTTGTTTTTTCTTATATTCGCCTGAAGAGAAATGGTCCTGGACGTTTTTCCGTTTCGCAATTGGTGAAAAGTTTAGCAGGAAGATGCCAACATTTTTTTTTTTTTTTTTTTTTGCAAGAGAAGGGCTACTGTCACGTGCGACGGAGAGTAACAAGTCCAAGATGAATGAGACCTCCTTTGTGCCAACTTTTTCTGTAATGGGTTTATAGATATCTGTCGACATAGGTTATTCGTTTCTCTGAGAGAGAGAGAGAGAGAGAGAGAGAAGAGAGAGAGAGAGAGAGAGAGAGTTTCTTATTTACATATATGTGTATAGAAATCTATCACCATATTTACTGAGAGAGAGAGAGAGAGAGAGAGAGAGAGAGAGAGAGAGAGATGTTACCTTTCTATTTTTCCTTATTAGTTTAGAAATCTATCGCCACATTCATTTCTATGAGAGAGAGCAGAGTTTCTCCTTTACATAAATATGAATAGAAATCTTTCGCCATATTCATTTCAGAGAGAGAGAGAGAGAGAGAGAGAGAGAGAGAGAGAGAGAGAGAGAAAGTTTCTTCTTTACATATATGTGTATAGAAATCTATCGTCATATTCATTTCGATGGAGAGAGAGAGAGAGAGAGAGAGAGAGATTAGCTTTCTGTTTTTCCTTATTAGTTTATAGCTTATCATCTTGCCACTTGCCTCCAATTTTTCTCTCCAACGTTGAAAAAACGATTCCGAATGGGAATAATTAAGGTCACATAGGAGACGAATAAACAACACAAAATAAAATAAAACAAAAAGAAAAAGAAGTGGAAACACAGAACGAACAAAAACAAATATGAAAACAAAAAAAAAACGAAGTCGCAGCCTACCGGCGGCGCCTTTTTAAGTCGCCGACGCCACATGCCTCTTTGTATGTGTAAATGAGCGCCTTTGATGATAAATATTTTCATGCGGACAAATAAAACCTCTTTAAGTTCCCCCTTTCATCTGTCGCCGACCGACCCTCGTTTTCTGTGGTGTTTATAAATGCTGTCTGGGCTAAGACCTGAAGAAGACTCTCTCTCTCTCTCTCTCTCTCTCTCTCTCATAGGGACGAATATGGCGAAGGATTTCTATAAACGTATATGTAAAGAAAAACTCTCTCTCTCTCTCTCTCTCTCTCTGGCTTGTATAAATACAAATTTTTTCAGCATTATATGGATGGTACAAATGAATGGAAAACTTTCAATATACTGTAAATTTTTTTTTTACAGGAAAGTGTCGAATAGGAGATATGATGAGAAGGACGCTTCGTATTTATATTTCATTCTTTTCCGACGTTTGCAAACAAAGTTTCATTATCAGGGCTCAAAAACAAGTAAAAACTGCGCCGAAGTTTCTTTGGCGCAATCGAGTTTTATGTACAGCGTATAATGCTGCATGAAACTCTCAGCCACTGCCGGTGGTGGCCTGTGTTGTTGGCACCTATAGCGGTGCCAGAAGCACGATTATGGCTAACTTTAACCTTAAATAAAATAAAAACTACTGAGGCTAGAGGGCTATGATTTGGTATGTTTGATGATTGGAGGGGGGATGATCAACATACCAATTTGCAGCCCTCTATTCTCAGTAAGATCTGGGAGGGATAGAAAAAGTGCGGACGGACAGACAAATAGACATCTTAACAGTTTTCTTTTAAAGAAAAAAAAAAAAGCTGAAATCAATACTATAATAAATCACTGAAATCTAATAAAATGCCTGATCTAAAACCAACCCAGCTTCTTAAAATACTAACTGAATTAAGAACGATTTGAAGGACAAACAATTCAGTGACTGGAATTGGAATTTTATATTTTGGCCAAAGGCCAAGCACTAGGACCTATGAGGTCCAACAGCGCTGAAAATAATGTACAAACAATTGTTGCAGAGGGGTGAAAGTAAAATGGAATAAAGACAATATGAACGGAGGTACAGTGAAACGAAACGAAAGGGGTTGCAGCTAGTGGCCGAATTAGGGACACTGCAAAGAACCTTAAGTAATGCCTACAGTGAACTGCGTGAGGTGCACTGACGGCACCCCAACACCCCCACTACGAGGACTATTCAGTGATGATGGACGAGTTGTTTACCATAACAATTAGCAATTCTAAGATAGAGATTTTTTTTATCTACGGCTTGCATTAATTTCAAAACTAAAAAATAAGAGATATCTATCTTTCGGTGGCCTCGGTATAATGCTGTATGAGCCGCGGCCCTTGAAACTTTAACTACGGCCCGGTGGTGGCATATCCTATATCGTTGCCAGAAGAACGATCATGGCTAACTTTAACCTTAAATAAAATAAAAACTACTACGGCTAGAGGGTTGCAATTTGGAATATTTGATGATTGTAGGGCGGATGACCAACATACCAATTTGCAGCCCTCTAGCCTCAGTAGCTTTTAAGATCTGAGGGCGGACAGAAAAAGTGCGGACAGAATAAAGTGCGGACGGACAGACAAAGCCGGCACAATAGTCTTCTGTTACAGAAAACTAAAACGTTTCTCAATTATGTTTTTTCACAGTACTTGAAAACTTGGCTTCATCCATACAAGACAAAGATGCATGAGTATCAAATTTAAAATACAGGAGGCGTACAAGAATTATAGGACGAAACTTAAATGCAAAATAATATCGAGTTTATTAGAATATAGTTAAAAGACAACTGTTATTTCATATATATCTTTGGAAATTTCTAAATAATTCAGTCATTTTCGAGCCGTAATTCAAGATGGCAGTCCTTCAATCCGGTTACAAAATGTATACCTGCTCATTATGTATTTCATAATTTTTAGTAATTTCTATCAGTCTACTGTTGAGAGAGAGAGAGAGAGAGAGAGAGAGAGAGAGAGAGAGAGAGAGAGAGAGAGAGAGAGAGAGAGAGAGAGAGAGAGGGTAAAATAACGAACTCAGGATTTTGGTAAATGCAACATACATATATGATAAACTGAAATGAAAACTTAACACAGACCTTACGATTTATATAAGATTTACTGAGAGAGAGAGAGAGAGAGAGAGAGAGAGAGAGAGAGAGAGAGAGAGAGAAACCTGTTTTCATTTTGAAATCATAGAAAACTAAATTCCGCCATTAAAATACATCGCCTTATTTTACCAAAGTTTTCTATAATTATTCATCTCTGTCTCAATCTCAGTGTCTCTCTCATCGTACATACCACATATAATAACTATTCGACTGTTAGAAGCTCGTCACCGACTTCCGAGAGAGAGAGAGAGAGAGAGAGAGAGAGAGAGAGAATAAGACAACACTCCTTATCTACACTGCAATTTGGGTAACTACATGTACACTTTCCACTCGGGTGATAACGCTTATCACATCGTCTTCTCTAGTACGGCAGCTAAACCCCTCTCGCCGCCCAAAAAAAACCCATCAACCCCAAAAACACCTCACTGAGTAAACAACCCCCTCCCCCCATCAACCTCCCCGTAAGCCACAACCGAACACAAGATCCCCTCAAAGCGAGCGACAGAAATCTCTTGTATCGGATCCTTAATCTTTTATTATTTTATGATGCTTACCGACGACAAACATGAGCGCGCTATCACAAACACTGATAAGACACTGAACACGCGAGCGCCCGCCCGCGCGCATGAGCCTAAATGGTGTGCAAAGACTTTTAATCTGGTATGAAACAGGTATGAGACACAAATGCATACACAAGCACAACTCCAAAGGTCAAGGGATTTTAACCTTGAGTCCTTAAATAACCTCATTTTTTAAAAAAAATATTTGACGACATAACAAGATACAAAAACAATGTTGAAGAGTTTTCTTCTTATGCTTAAGGAATACGGTTATAGGGGAGAGGCCGTTGGGGCAGGCATCTTAATACCCCTTTTTTAGAATTAGACTTGACGGAAATATTATTGACAAGAAAATTGATCGACGTTCAACTCAAAGAGATATAGATCTGAACTAACAAAGATAGCATTTACTAATAAATAATAACAATTTTGCAGTAAATGTGCATTGAACAAATAAATAACATTTTCAGTTGATAATTTTCGTATTATTTTCTTCAGAACGTGGAAAGTGAATATTTCTACATAACACTAAAGCAATGTAAATTATTTTAACCTTACCATCAACTTTACTTATATTCCATCCATCGCGGAAAATCCACCGTTAAAAAGAGTCATTCTCGCCTTCTCTCCCTCTCGCTCTCTCTCAAAAAATATTCAGAATCAAAAGTATAATAGTGAAATAAGAGTTTACTAATACAAATTTTGTCATAAGTTCGCATCATATAATAATCTCCCCTTTTTTTATAATAAACACCCTTGCGTTTAGAAGAAAAAATCCAACTTAACTCGGCTTAATAAAAAGATGTTACGTGAAGCAATTAATTATTGGTTTCTTAATGTTCAAGTTATCAAAGAAGAGATAAAAAAATGAAAAAACCGAATAAAAGAAGAGTGAAATGTAAAGAGAATGAACTAATTGGTAAAATTAAAAATATGAACGCTATTCTTCCTTTTATCTCTCAAGATACAGTATTTATTTCTTGAATGAACCAAACATAAAACAACAAATTTAGAATTTACATTAATTTCACCCACATACAACATACATACACACACGCACACACAAACATATATATACATACATACATATATATATATATATATATATATATATATATATATATATATATATATATATATATATATATATATATATATATATATATATATATATATATATATCACAAAACAGCCATACAACTTCACTGTGTATAATGTTCACATTACTCTTATTAGGCTTCAATAAGACAGGATGCTTTAGATTGTAAATTTTGTAAATTAAAGAGACTGAACTCTAAACCATCCTGTCTTACTGAAGCCTAATACGAGTAATATGATATATATATATATATATATATATATATATATATATATATATATATATATATATATATATATATATATATATATATATACTAAATATACATATATTTATATAAAATTATATGTACATGTAGGAAAATATCTGGACATACGAGATCTATTCAAAGCACAGCCCTATATAAATGCTTGTACGTACATAAAAACACACAAGAACTCTCAAGAATAATCATATGTTAATTTTCAAGATACCTGACGTCTTGAGTCCGCCTCTAAAAACCGAGCGAGATCCACACAACCGCCTTTGATGATCCTTATCATAAATGTTTTGACACACGAGGGTCGCCCGGACCTCACAGGAAGGAGGAGCCCTAACAATAGCAAAAGCAGGAAACAATTACACGACATAAGAAACTGGAAAACGTTTTGAAAAGTCCACCGAAAATGGGACTCGATCCTTCCCGCGTAAACACTCGGACCACCAAAAGCGCCGGGCGGCGGCGGCCAATGATAACGCGCCGAAGACTCGGAGCCGAGTTCTCATTGGTCCGAGTCCCTATTCCGGGTGGTCAGGTGATCGTGCACCGAGAGAACACCTTCGACCAATGGAAACCTGAGTATATATCTCGCGCGTTTCTGATTGGTCGTCGCGACTCGCTGGCATTTGAAAGGAGGGATTATATATAGCGGGATTCCTTCAAGTGAGGATTACCATTGCTTAGTTTTCCCGGTTTGTTTGTCTCGCTTGAATAATATTTGTTAACACATGCATTTACTCGGGATCGCGTTTTTGAGTTTGTGAAGAGAGGCGGAAGCAGCGTCGAGGATTAGTGCCAAGGAAACCTCCCAAAAGTAGACACGTAGGAATTCAAGGACTTAGAGCTTCTGCTGCTGCTGCGATGTTCACATTCAAATTAAAACGTGGCCATGACGTCTTGGAAAGAATTTGACTGACTTTGTATATATTGTATATATATATATATATAATATATATATATATATATATATATATATATATATATATATATATATACACACACACACACTCAGACAAATTCTTTTGGACGTCATGCCCTCGTTTTAATTTAAATGTGTATGACTTATATATATGTATATAATATATATATATATATATATATATATATATATATATATATATATATATATATATACATACATATATACTTGTGTGTATAATTATCTCAAATACACATGTACAATTCGTATACATTATTTTTAATGTAGAATTTATTATAACCTCTCATAAAATTATGTAATGCATACCATATTGTAACAACCTGCTCTAGAAAAGGGTGTGGTCAGGATACACCTTTGTATACATACCTTCACACAATTATCATTCCTATATGTAACGATTCTGGGGTTAGTGGGCTATAACGGGGAGGAGGAGGAGGAGGAGGAGGAGGAGGAGGAGGAGGAGGAGGAGGAGGAGGAGGAGGAGGAGGAGGAGGAGGAGGAGGAGGAGGAGGAGGAGGAGGAGGGAAAGAAGGTGGGGCTTGTCATCACATGATACCACGCTGCCCCGAACACCTATAACGACCAAGTCCCGACCCGGTGGCAGTGACGAAATCATGGAACTGGTTTCGTGAATGCGTAAACGAATCATATGTGGCGGAATAATCACCGAATGGCGTTTCTCCTCGTCGGAGGCACTCGATTGATGTTTAATGCGATTAAATCGCAGATGTTTGTACAAAGAGGACGAGGTCGGATGAACAGGAGAAGGAGGAGTATGGGACGCGAAGAGGTGCCGGGAGAATCACAAGACTGCAGTTAAAGAGATGATATTATTCGTTCGGGCCTGCTTCTGAGGATGTGTGTGTGTGTGTTTGTGCGGGTGTGCGTGCGCAACTGTGTGTGTCTGAATGTATAATGAATGTCTGTTGTAAAACGAATGTTTGTTTATATTACTTTAGACAAGTATATTATAAGGAATTCAATTACATTTTCCCGAACAAAAAAGTAAAATTAAAATAAGCACTACTAAGAAAAAGAAGTTAATACCTGCGCGGTAATTATAAAATGGATATTAGTCAGTTACTTCAAATAAATAAATATACAATAGATGCTATTACATGCAACCAAGATGTAGCTATACCTATGGTGTACCTGGGAAGTTATATATTTCAGTTAAAAGGGGAGATTTTCCTTTACTATTCTGTCAAGCGTACTTATAAGATATATTGCTCCATGAAATCAAGTTTGTCTATCTAGAACTATTTTCTGGAATCTCTCAATTACTGGCCACTAAATATTGCCTCGACAAGGGCCTAAATAACATTTTTTCTTTATAAGCAGGTTTCAATATTGACGCTAAAATTTGTTTTCCAAGATAATGACTTCAATATTCTCCTACCAAACTCGGCCACTTGATGCAAATTTGAAAGACAAAACATAACAAGACGCTAGTAAGCGCTCCCGTGTCACACCTAAGAAATGAAAAATAACATTTACTTATGTTCCTAAAGAGAACCCATTATTACCGATTTATTGCGCTATGTAACTTTGGTTGTCCGTTAAGAAAGGTGACGCCAAAAGGGCAGAACTTTCTTGTTCGTAAAAGTTCTAAGGAATGTGGTTGCTAGCCTCATACTCTTTCGCCGACTCCCAGCTAACGCTGATAACCATTCACAGCTGGGTAAGATAGGTCTACGTGATTCTCTTAATATAATTACAAAGAAGCAAAATCTTAAGAAACTATTTTACTTACATGGCGTTGTACACATCTTTCGGCGCTCCAGGAGAACAGACACCAGTCCTATGAAAAAAGTTATTTATAAATCGTTATCAATCTTAAATTACCAAATGTGCTTTTCGGGGCATTATTGATGACGAACAATCTATTATACATGATAATCTGTCCTAATCCATTTTCATATATATCAGTTTCAGGACAAAATTAATGGATTTATGTTTTCGATTATACTGCTCAAGTTCCTTTAGGCGTGAGTATCCACATGTTCATTGCTCATAAGATAACATATATTCAGAATTATACAAAATAAATGTATAAAATACAATATAATAACAGTGGAAAAGCGGGCTTAAATTTACTTACGTAAGGATATCTGATTATCCTCAATATGTCAGAAAAAGAAATGCACTTTACATAAATATACAAAAATTAAAAGACAATAATAGTTGAAATTCCACATGTCCCTCCAATCCTGATAACAATAACAGAAATTACACTTCCAGCAAAGTGAGTCTCTTCAGAGACACAACAGAATCAGATGCAAATCACCTTCGGAGGGAAAAAAGCTTCATTGAAGCGACAAGTCCTTAGGAGTCCAGCGAGAGCAGCAACGGGTCACAATGAGAACCGAAAAGTCAACAGTTCAACTTTTTTTTCCTGGTAGTGGGGTAGTACCATCAGTGCGCCTCACACGGTGCACTGTAGGCATCACTTAAGGTTCTTTGGCAGGGTCCCTTCTGCCCTTGATACAACCCCCTTCATTCCATTGACTGTCTCTCCATTCATATTCTCTTTCTTCCATCTTACTTTCCACCCTCTCCCAACAATTGTTTCACAGTGCAACTGCGAGGTCTTCCTCCTGTTACGCTTTCCGAACTTTTTTCCTCCCAATTTCCCTTTCAGCGTTGAATGACCTCATAGGTCCCAGTGCTTCGTCTTTGACCTTAAATTTATATCCCAATTTCCATTAACGTCACACTCTTCGCCTCAAACGTTTATTCTCCCCACAAACTATTATTTTAATGAAGAACGGATTTTTTAAAAGTAAAATGGTTTAACTGCAGCCTACTATATAATCTCCATAAAACATTAGCAATACAAACTTAAAAGGAGGTTGTATTTTAAAACGTATAAACACTAAAACGTTTCTGCTTGTGTGTATAGGCGTGAGAACGTACGTGCGGGTGCGCAACTGAATTAATTGCTGATATTAAATTTTTCTTTTATATAAAAATTAGAAAAAATTTGAAATCAAATCAAATTTACATATTAAGCCAGATTCAGCATAGGCTTTTAATCGCCTGGTCTAAATTTAAAAAGAATACATATTAAAAGTACATGATAAAACAAGAAGTTTTGAGTTTTTTATAAGCATTGATTTTTGGAATGACATAGCTAACTCCATGTCCATGACCCCATGAATTATATATACATATACATATATATATATATATATATATATATATATATATATATATATATATATATATATATATATATATATGTATATATTAGACAAAATCCATGACTTTCGACTTATAGTCCTTTACTTGAGCTTGCTAAGTAAAGGACTATAAGTCGAAAGGCCTTGCAGCACTCCATTGTTTCTCTTTCCTTCGTGGATTTTCATCAGTATCTATATATTCATCACGCTCCATATTTTCGTGATAGTTATACGTTATAGGTATATATATATACTGTAGTATATATATATATATATATATATATAGTATATGTATATATATATATGTATATATATAATTATAAATATGCATGTATATATATGTATATACAGTATATATATACTGTATATATATATGTGTGTATATATATATATATATAATATATATATATATATATATATATATATATATATACATATATATATATATATATATATTTATATATATATATAGCAACGGCATACGCTATTTACCGGTGTTCAGAAAAAGGATGAGATCTTCGTCTAATCTTGAAAAGTGAAGGACGTTACCACACAGAAAATTATTAAGCAAAAAGCCATTTGGATTAGCGATGTTTTCTTAAACCTGACGTTCGATCTCCAAGGAACCAAAGCGTGAAATTTACAAGAACAGATTAAGCTCTAAATCTGACACGACGTTGCTTTTCCCTCTGCTTAAAATTACCCCTTGAGATATGGTTCCGATCCTCAAAAAGTATATCTTAGTTTTACCGGACCACTGAGCTGATTAACAGCTCTCCTAGGGCTGGCCCGAAGGATTAGACTTATTTTACGTGGCTAAGAACCAATTGGTTACTTAGCAACGGGACCTACAGCTTATTGTGGAATCCGAACCACATTATGACGGGAAATGAATTTCTATCACCAGAAATAAATTCCTGTAATCCTTCATTGGCCGGCCGGAGAATCGAACTCGGGCCTAGCGAGTGCTAGCCGACAACTCTACCGACTCGCCGATCCTCAAAGTAGGTGACAAAATGTTAGTTATGAATTAAACATTAGATGAAGAGTACTTTGGCACACAGACCACGTTACCTCTAACGAAATTTTTGTTACGATTTTAAGAGTATCACGGGATCGGTAATGGGCCGCAGTGAGACGCGAAGGACAAGAAAGTAAGAGAATCAGTGTTAATTACCACACCATGAGGATAGAATAAAGCTGAGTACAAAAAGCAGTCTTTTACAGTACGTATATCAATTCTGGTTACAAATCCTTTGCAACGATGAAAATTTAATCGCAAACAATGAAAACAAGTAAAAAATGAGCCGAATTTTCTTCGGCGCAATCGAGTTTTCTGTACAGCCACTACATCGTATACTAAAGGCCACTCGGTTTAATGCTGTATGAGCCGCACCCATGAAACTTAAACCACGGCCAGGTGTGGCCTATCCTATATCGTTGCCAGAAGAACGATTATGTCTCTTTAACCTTAAATTAAAAATACTGAGGTTAGAAAGTTAGAATACCCTAGTTTAATAAAATAAAAAGGCTGGCCCGAAGGATTGAGGTTAAGGGCTGCAATTATGAAATGTATGTTTGATGATTGAAGGGTGGATGATCAACATCCAATGACCAATTTGCGTTTGATGATTGAGGGTGGAGCCCTCTAGCCTTAGTAGTTTTTAAGATCTGAGGGCGGACAGAAAAAGTGAGGACAGAAATAAGACGGACGGACAGACAAAGTTTTTTTTCTACAGAAAACTAAAAATAAAAATTCGGGGAAAAACCTATTGCAAGAATTTTGATTAATATCAATACTAATGTGCCGTGCCGCCCACAAGACAAAACCAAGGTACCTTTTTATTCGACATACTTATAAGGAGGCCAGTGGTGAGAGAGGCTTATCCCGGGCTGGACGACAGCAGGAAGTCTAAAAGCGGAGTATATTACTCGTGCATTCCCGTTGTTACACACAGAAACGATAAATATATGGAAACTCAAGGTTTCTTATCACATAGAGATTTAAAGAACTGACACTTGGGTGTCATAAGATAGAATGAGTATGAGAGGAAAAAGGAAAATGGAGAGAAGAATATTCGTATTTAAAAATACAAGCACGACTAAATAATACAAGTAAGAGCTAAGGAATAACGCATGACACTTAACAGTGGTATTATAGGTTCTTTTAGACCTGCAGTCACGGGCACCTATGAAGTAACAAGGAATCATCTTTATCTGCTGTAGCTAGTTCTTGTAGTTCCTCGTTGGTGGAGTCGGTAGAGTTGTGGGCTAGCACTCGCTAGGCCCGAGTTCGAGTCTCCGGCCGGCTAATGAAGAATGAGAGGAATTTATTTCTGGTGATAGAAATTCATTTCTCGCTATACGTGGTTCGGATTCCACAATAAGCTGGAGGTCCCGTTGCTAAGTAACCAGTTGGCTCTTAGACACGAAAAATAAGTCTAACCCTTCGGGCCAGCCCTAGGAGAGCTGTTAATCAGCTCAGTGGTCTGGTAAAACTAAGGTATACTTTACTTAGCTAGTTCTTGTATTGAGACTAGTTTTATCGGATCTTTCCTAGATAGTGACCCCCAAGGGTTTTCGGGGGTCGTTATATATATATATATATATATATATATATATATATATATATATATATATATATATATATATATATATATATATATATATATGATAAATATTTCTTGGGGTCATTATCTTTATGACATTTACAGTCTTTTGTTTATGTTTTTACGGTAACCCCCAACGGCCTTGTACTAAACACGCCGCTAAGGTGGATACATACCGGACTGGTGAAAACTGTGAATCGTGGAAAGAAATTTGCCAATCACCCTCACAATTTCTTAAGGAAACAAAGGAATGTTTGCACTATCGAACCAAGAATAACAAAGCTACAATTTAAAATTCATCAGGCAGATTAACAAATATCTCATCCTGGGCATCTTTCAAGATTATGAAATTAAAATTACGAAAAAAAAGTCTGAATACTGAAGAAAAATACGGATGAAAAGTGATCAACACAAAATAAATGATCTTGTAATGCTTTTTTTTTTTTTTTTTTAAATAATAGGTTCACTCTTTAAGTATGCACGGGCTCTTGGTCCATGAAGTCGTTGCGTACTATATACGCTGAAATTACCGCACAAAAATAGAGATCAATAAGGAAAATTTTCAAGAAAATAAATCACTATTTATTAAATTATAGATTCTGGCTTTCTCAGAACAACTTACGCTAACCAAGGTGAGGAAGGCTTGATTACCAACAAAGGGGAAACATGAACTCTAAAGTAACTATGAAGGCCTTCTCCAATTTCTTTGGCCGGCTAATCAGGCGTCTACGGTCATAATAGATAACAATCCTTGCGGCAAATTTGATATTTTCCGCAAGGACCCGAAATCCGGAGATAAACAGGGGAGATTAGGTCGAATGCAGGAGCTTATCCAGTCTTCTACAGAGTTCCAATATTTCACGGAGCGCCAAAATCCTCCGTACAATTTGCCGGCCCGGCGGCCAGCCTCTTTGCCCTGTAATGCTTCCCACAACAGGGTTATTCCTTTTATAAACTACTTACTTCCATGGCGTCTAATAAGGTTTGGATACGGGAGGTGGGAAGGGAGGAGAATGAAAGGGGGGAAAGAGAGAGAGGAGAGCTGAGAGCTTTCTTTTACAGAATTGGAAGCACGAACATAAAGACTCAGTCGGGGGAGATCATAACAGGCCACCACTGTGACAATTTTGCGGGTCATCGGTTTGAGTACCAGGCCACCTCGTGTTTGTTTGTGGCTCGCGGACGGATACATTTCAAAACAAAAATAAAGAAACGCGCGTTGCGCTCCGCTTACTCAAATATACACGGACCCTTCGACACAAAGACGCGTCTTCAAGATATTTGCGAGCATTACGTCAATATCTATCTCAATATTTCCAAGTTCTACCTGATAACTTTGAAATTATTAAAGGGAATTGCAATAGAATTGGATAATACTTGTCGTCAGTCGCCGACAAATTGATATCGCTATTAAGAGGATCACAATGACTAATCCCCTCTCTAAGCTTCAAAAAAGGGCTTGTTCCACACAGGGAGAGGATATTCTATGTTAGGCTACATTCCAGTGAAACTATGACTGATATTTCCGCAGGAGAGAGAGAGAGAGAGAGAGAGAGAGAGAGAGAGAGAGAGAGAGAGAGAGAGAGAGAGAGAGAGAGAGAGAGAGAGATTTAAATTTGTGATAATTTTAAATTGGATTTTATAAGGAAAACCTGAAGTGTACGGGCGAGTAATACATATATATATACACACATGCGCGCACTATACACACACACACACACACACATATATATATATATATATATATATATATATATATATATATATATATATATATATATATATATATATATATATATATATATATATATATATATATACACGCGTGCTAGTAATTTAAACAATTCCAGTCGACGTATGGAGGACACTGAAAAATCATGTGACTTATTTTCTTACGTTCCGTTTACAGATTCGTCAAACACCTCTTATTCATCATCTAAACACACAACGAGGATAAGAATCTCGATCGGCCCATAAAAACTAATAGAGAATAACCTGGAACTAACATTTTGCTGAATTAATTTGGTCTGTGCCTGCACTGGCTCTTACCCCAAAGGACCTAAGATAGCCATTGTAATTAAATACTTTTCAATTGGTAGATGCTGGAGAGAAGGATCAGTGGATCATAAGGAGTTTAACCTTTCACTTTTTCTTGCACTTATGTATTTAATTCTAACTTCTGATCTATGTAATATAGAATGGACAGATTTTTAAATCTTGAGCAAGTTCGAGTCAGTAAGAAAGAGGTTACTGACCTACTAGATAGGTAAAGTGAAAACAGTGAGAAAATAAACAGAACAAATAAAATGCTAAGGTAATCTAGTGCAATGTGCCTACGAGCAATGAACACTAAATAATGAAACAAATGATGATACAAATCGTAAGTATAACAAAACAAACAAAACGAAGTTACAAAGTGATAGCAAGAAGACAGATTTTTCAGGCATAACTGAAATATGATGTACGCCTTCCGTGGAGTTCGGAGTGTCACCATAAAAATATACTGAATAGTGAAACTTCAATTAATGACAGGAATGAGGGGGCAGAAAACACACTGAGGAGTAGGAGTCAGTTAAAAGAAGTAACGGGCCACAATGAGGTCCTAGAGCCAAAAGCGTGAGGAGGTGAGCCTAAATATTAAGCCTTTCCTCAGTAAGGGGTCTCTACCAAGGGAAGAAAGGACAATTATCATTGGTACTTAACACTCAAACCGTTTAATTGTGGATGATCCCCTTGAGTATAAAGCTTCCAAAGCACTAGCCTCTTCATACACCTTCAAAGAAGGCTCGCAAGCAGCACGTCGAACCCCCAACCAACACACACACACACACACTGCACCACTCACCTTTATCTTGCTTCTTCGATGGAATGAAAAAGGTTTTAGAACGGAAGGGGCTTTATATCCACAAGAGAGCAAAATTACAAGTAACATGAGGCGACAAGTGAAGAGTGTGTATGTAGTGAAGGGTAGATGTGTAGGTCATTAGCCTTTAGCGTAAGTAAATGAAAGTTGGCTGATGCAAAAGGCCTCTGGTCAGGTGGTCCATCTACAATTCTATACTTGAAAGTTGAATAAAACAGTAACCATATTCTAGTGTCTTCTCTGCAGCCACCCGCTTTGGGGACACTAAAATGAAACCGCAAGGACCCGAAATCCGGAGATAAACAGGGAAGATTAGGTGGAATGCAGGAGCTTATCCAGTCTTCTACAGGCAGTAAAGAAATGCCAGATATTGACGGTGCGTAAATCCTTGAGCACCCACTGAACAGGGCATGGTGTTAACTGACACATCTCGATACGTGATTGTTTAGAAACAGATTGTTAACACTTTCTGGAGCCGTTTCCTCTAAGGAGAAAAACAGGCTTGTTTACTTGTTTAATGTGTACACATACACACACACACATATATATATATATATATATATATATATATATATATATATATATATATTATTACATATACATACATACATACACTGCGTATATGTATATATACATATATGTATATATATATATATATAATATATATATATATATATATATATATATATATATATATATATATATATATATATATATATATATATATAATATATTATATATACATTATATATATATATATATATATATTCCTATTGAGTGTAGATACTTATGTGGCATTTACTTTGAGGCAGCATTTGTCTACTCTTCCGAATCTCCTCAAAGCTAAAACTGAAAAAAAAAAGATAAAACCTGTTCATCTGTTATTCCATCCATTCTCTCGCGTCGACAGCTGTTTCAGTCATTAACGCCTGACTGTCAATTCACTATGATAGCCATGATTTAGTGACTGGAACAGCTGCCGGGAGAATGAATAGAACACCAAAGCAATAATCTCCAGCTTTTTCTTCAGAATTTTAGCCTTGGGGACAAGATAGGAATTACTGGCGAGAGACTGTGCTCTTCCAGTAAATATATATATATATATATATATATATATATATATATATATATATATATATATATATATATATATATATATATATACATATATATATATATATATATATATATTGTTTATATATATATGTTAAATTGTTTTACAGGTCTACGCACAAATTAAAGGGAAAGTGTTTACAAATAACACATCAGAAATTCGCTGTCTCATTAACACACACCACAAACAAGGTCGCCTATTTCTACCTTACAAAAGAAGGGAGGCTTACGAGGCGAGAGGAATCAGGGCTGTACCAACAATGGCCCCATCCCATATCCCATTCCGCATCCCGTATCCCATTCCAAAACACGGTCACACAATTGGCGCGACTATCTAAACGGACAAATTGATATCCGCATTAGACGCTCCAATCGAGGCCCTGATTAAGAACAGCGTAAGCAGCGAGGAGGGCTTTGCCGTGGGGGTTTCAAAGGACCCGATGAGGATCCGATCCCTTCTTAAAACCCTAATCTAGCGCGTCTAATCCCCCTCTTCTCTTCTCCTCTCTCGATCACCCAGCCATGCAGCAGTAGTAGCAGAAGCAGCGGTAGTAGTAAGTAGTCTCTCGGCCTCTCTCAGTTATCTGTATCTCCCATTCAGCCTCCTTCTACCTACCCAGCAGCTTCCAGCCACCTATGCCCGTTCCCTCCTACCCCCCCAAAACAATATACCCCATCCATCCCACCCTCCTCCTCCTCCACCTCCAACACCTACGCATCATACCCCATCACCCTCTACCTTCCTCCGTCTTTCCACTCCTCAGCTCCATACCCATTCTCTATCACCTCCCCACCCCACCCCACCAAACAGTCCCAACCCCTCCTTACCCCTCCAACCCCGTCCGCCCTCTCAGAGTCCGGTTAGTCGGGTCAAGATTCTTCTTCTTCTTCTTCTCCTCCGTGAGTTTATCGTTCGGTTGAGAGAGCGCGGTTTATTACGGCCTGTTTATCTGTGATTGACAGGAAAGGCAGATCTATCGAAGGGGGGAAAATGAGAATGCGCCGGCAGTGCGCCCGTTTGGAGACATTCTCTCGGCGATGCGATCGTTATAATAGAAGACGCCGGGTCGCCCGTCGTACATGCGATTGTGGCGGGGTCTCGGTCGATTTTTGGGTGTCTTTATTCCACGTCTTTTTTTTTTCTTAGTTTCTTTGTGCGGTTTATCTACTCCGTTCATCCCTCTCCGTTCCACCATTGTGGCTGATTATGACACGGGGCAATGGCTGTAAAATTATCCGCGGTATGTGGATTTCACTGGGTATGAAAATATTATACGGAGGTGGATGATAATAGTCTTGCACGCGACTGGATCTTCCGACAACGGACGGTTCCGCCGTTTCAATGAGAGGAAAGATGAAAGATTATGATTCTGCGGAGAAAAATTCGTAACGGAAAGCGAACGTGTCGTTATGTCGTTATTCATACCCAGAAGATGGTAAATAAATGTTATTCATATCCAGAAGATGATAAATAAATATGATTTGTGCAAATTTGCTTAACTGCTTGATCAGTATATCTGAAATGGTAATAGATAAACTATAATGGTTTTATATTGTACTTTTAGGTGTTTGTAAGAGATGGAGAGCTATAATGAAACTACTGTAGTAAATTCAGCCTTCCACAGAGCTGCTATAAGAGTTAGTGATGGTTTGGTAAAGATAGCTTAATTGAGTGGCTGCCAGTGGTGTGGAAGGTAATTCTGAATGAGGGAAATGTTGCAAAGGAAAGTGTGACAAAAATCATTATTCAACTGTATAAGGATGGAGGTGACAGAGGTCATATTAAACATTCCTGTCTATGTGTATGATAGGATTTGGATTGAGAATGTAAGAAAAATAACAGGGATAGATAGAAGAAGAATTGAATTGAATTGAATATATAGTTTAGGACAAAGGCCAAGCACTGGAACCTATGGGGTCATTCATCGCTGAAAGGGAAATTGACAGTAAGAAGGTTTTAAAGGTGGTGTAACAGGAGGAAAACCCTGCAATTGCACTATGAAGCAATTGTTAGAGAGGGGGAAAGAAGGAAATGGCTGATTTGTTCTGGTACTACGAGTCAATGAATCAAATGATGGTAGGATGAAGGAAGAGGTAGGTCACAAAAAACGAAGATAGATTAGTATATGAAAAAGGCTTAATGGAGAGAAGGACTAGTGAATAGAACCCAAAGATGGGTTGTTGAGCTAAGGCTCCTTTATTGAAGTAAATTGTGAATGCTGAATAAAAATAAAAAATAAAAGTAGTTGTTAAAGTGAACGGCTTGTGTAAAATATGTAAAATGCAAATGACTGACAAAGGTGGGAGAGGTAGATAAAAAAACAAACTGGTAAAAAGTACAGCACTTAGGGGTTTTAAATCACATGAAGAGAAAGGTGGAAAACAGGTCTGTAAAAAGTGTGTATAATTCGGAAATGGTGCAAGAAAACAAGAGAAGAAAACGGACAAGGAATGGCTGGATAATGTGGAAGATTTGTAAAGGAAGGACCTTAGTATTCAGAGAGGTGAGTGATGAAGTGTCCGCCCCAGGCCATCAGCTCGATGCTAATGTGGAAATTTCCTGCACACACGTTCATCCTCGATTCAGGAGCTTACGGATGAACATGGTAGTGACTGCTACTCAAAATTCTCTAGAGCCACCCTTTATGGTGAACAGCTCATTGATGAAACTATATATATGTTTACACATATATATACAGTATATAATGTGTATATATATATATATATATATATATATATATATATATATATATATATATAAATATATATATATATATATATATATATATATATATATATACAGAAATTAGCAAAAATCAGGTTTACCTAAACAACGTATAAAGAAAAAAATCTCTGAATCCACCTTGTATGATGACCAGCTTATTAGTAAAAAAATATATATATATATAGTATATATATACATATATATATATGCATGTTCTGTATATATGTATATATATATATATATATATATATATTAATATATGAAATAAGCAAAAATCAGGTTTACCTAAAGAAAGGTTAAAAAATGGGAATACGTGTACCACAATTCTTCATTTGGCAGTACACCTGCCCATCCAACACAAACATTTCTGAGATTTACAGAAAATGAAGAATACTTTCAGAAGTTCCAAAGCTTGCAAGTATTCTAGGAGATACAAAAAGCATGGATGAAGAAGTGAGATTCTGAATGAACTTTTCGGAAACAAAGAATGGGCAATGGAACTGCAGCATCCTGAACTTCCATGATGAGACAGATATAGCTTACTGTACTTACTGACTGATTAAACATAATAACCTTATGTTTCTACAGCTACGGCCATAAACGTTGTCCGTTTTATAAATCCTCAAAATTGAGGTAAAAAGGTTATCAAACAATGGTTAAATGTCAGATGCATTCACCCCCATTCTTAAGGCAAGAATTTTAAACTTCGTATTCAGAGATGAAAAGAGACCAAGCGACCTTCTTCAGTGATGTATCCGAGAAACATAATTGGAAAAAACATGAATTATTTAAGCCTTTTTCTAGCTTATATGTCTGGCAACGATATCTCTCTCTCTCTCTCTCTCTCTCTCTCTCTCTCTCTCTCTCTCTCTCTCTATATATATATATATATATATATATATATATATATATATATATATATATATATATATATATATATATATATATATATATATATATATATATATATGTATAATCATCATTCTTCATCATTCTCTTTCTCTTGTTTTCTGCCTATCTCTCTTTCTCCTTTCTCCTTCTCTCTACCTCTTCCTTTTTTTCTCCTTCTATACCTCCAAACCAAAATCACGAAGACCCTGCATTCAGTATCTTGAAGCACACTTGATAACTGTTTCATCAGAGATTTAATCGATGCACGCAAGTGATCACTTTCAATCTCCCTTGAAAAGTAAATCATAAAAGTGATTTAAATCAGTAAATAAGTAAGGACAGAGCATAACATGGGATACAACGTGATGTAGTAATACATTGAAAACGGGTACTGGGTTGCGTAAAATACATTATTAGTAAACAAATATACTACCCTGAGGATATGATAACAATAATTATAATCTTCAAGCTTGAAATTTTCTTGTCCAATCCGATGGTCATGTAACTATTAAGGTATACTATATATATATATATATATATATATATATATATATATATATATATATATATATATATATATATATATATATATATATGATAGAAATAAT
>NC_089796.1:11461801-11509301 GCF_040412425.1 Macrobrachium rosenbergii | reverse complement strand
TCTTGCGCCGGCTTTGTCTGTCCTTCCGCACTTTTTCTTTCCGCCCTTAGATCTTAAAAATTACTTAGGCTAGAGGGTTGCAAATTGGTATGTTGATCATCCACCCTCCAGTCATCAAACATACCAAATTACAGCCCGCTAGACTCAGTAGTTTTTATTCTATTTAAGGTTAAAGTTACCCATGATCGTGCGTCTGGCAACGACATAGGACAGGCCATCACCGGCCGGTGGTTGAAGTCATGGGCCGCGACTCATACACCATTATGCCGAGAGCACCGAAAGATAGATCTGTTTTCGGTGGCCTTGATTATACGCTGTACAAACAACTCGATTGCGCCGAAGAAACTTCGGCGCAAATTTTACTTGTTTGTCTATGGCCACAGTTGTTGCAACGCTAAATTACATACAGGAATCAAAATCAATCGCCATGATTTCTAAATCAACTTCAACTATTCAATTAACTAAATTCGAAGCCCCATTTATCAACACAAATTCAAGGTCGTTTAGCTTACTAAGCTCAGAAACAATAAACATCTTCAGTTCAAAGCAAACATTTATAAAAATCACTGAAAACAACTGAGCCTACTGCGTTTTTCTTGGGTTATCCAGTCCAGATATATATCTCTGGTTAATTAAGGAAATCGCATCCTGCAGAACTTGACAGAAATCGTCCGGTATTTCCGTATGAAAACTGATCATTACTCAAACACAAATCATATAGACGGATTATTACACTGAGAATCATATCTCTGACCCTTCAAAGGTCTTGAACACAGACATACACATATACGTACAGCATAATTTCAGTCAACAAAATGCGCAATAACGCGTAAGTGAACATTGGTAAAATACGTCACATTGTGTATTTTCCACGAGAGAGAGAGAGAGAGAGAGAGAGAGAGAGAGAGAGAGAGAGAGAGAGAGAGAGAGAGAGATGTCTGACATTCGGCCCTCCCACCGTGTATAGCCCAGTTTAATAAGCAGAAAATGAGCCCCACTAATAAACAACGTTCCTATTGAAGAAACCCAAGCAGCAGCTCTTCCCCCTCCCCCCACCTCCTCTTCCATCCTCACCCCTCCCTCCCTCCCCCCTCTTCAGTCTTCACCTTCCCTGCATTCCCCTTCCCCCAACCCCTAAAACCTCCCTCCCTTGCCATCCACCCCTAAACAATCATTATTCCCCCTAAGGGGCGCTACTGCTTTGTTTGTAGTCTTTTCTAAATGAGTTAATCACTGGGCAATTATGTCTGTACTTTCTTAATTATTGGGTAATTATGTCTATAGTTTCGGAATGACTGTGAAGTTATGCTTGTACTCTCTTTAATTACTACGTGATTATGTCTGTACTTTCTTAATTACTGGGTAATTATGTCTGTAATTTCTTAATTGTTTGGTAATTGTGTCTGTACTTTCTTAATTATTGGGTAATTATGTTTGTACTTTCTTAATTATTGGGTGATTATGTCTAGTTCCTTAATTATTGGATAATTATGTCTGTACTTTCTTACTTATTGGGTAATTATGTCTAGTTTCTTAATTATTGGGTTATTATGTCTGTACTTAATTATTGGGTAATTATGTCTAGTTTCTTAATTATTGGGTAATTATGTCGGTACTTTCTTAATTATTGGGTAATTATGTCTATTTGATTAATTACTGGGTAATTATGTTTGTACTTTCTTAATTTTCGAGTAATTATCTGTACTTTCTTAATTATCAAGTAATATCAGTACTTTCTTAATTGTTGTGTAAACATATCTTTACGTTCTTAATTATTGGGTAATTATGTCTGTACTTTCTTAACTATCTTGCAGTTATGTCTGTTGTTGCTTAATTACTGTGTAATTACGTCTCTTTCTTGAATTATTAGGTAATTATGTCTATACTTTCTTAATCATAAGTTAATTATGTCTACACATCTTTGCAAAAGGGACAATTGTCTGAACTTTTCCTTAAACTTTAGGGTAATTACACTTATACTTCTTTACTAAGCGGAAGCTAATTCTTTACCATCCTATTGGACTGAAACATTGTCTGTGCTTTCTTACTCATTCGGTAATCATGTCTGTACTTATTATTGGTCAATTATGATGCACATTTTTACTCATTATTTTCTAAGTCTTCCGTTTCAATGTTTGTGCAACTTGTTCAGTGAATAATAATGGTAGCATTGCTTCATAGTAATTAAGTCAAGTAAATTATAAATCTAGCTGTATTCTCTCTCTCTCTCTCTCTCTCTCTCTCTCTCTCTCTCTCTGTAAATATATTATATATATATATATATATATATATATATATATATATATATATATATATATATATATATATATATATATATATAGAGAGAATATATATATATAATACTTAATTACTATTGAGCAATGCTATTATTTTATCATTTACTTGTGTATAAGAAAGTACAGTTTTTCCTCTGGAGAATGTTGGATGTTATATATATAAACTTTTATTAAAGTATTTTTGGATGTTGATGTTAAGGTATTTTTGCTGAGGCTGCTAGCCCCATGCCCCATCCCATGGTTATTTATAGGAATTATGTGGCAATGGAGTACGAAATTTCTTACTGGTCACCCACTTACATCCTGACCAGACCCAACGTTGCTAAACTTCGCTGATTCGGCGACCAGCGGTATTGATCAAGTTACTTATATGTTTTTGTATATGTTGAGAGAGAGAGAGAGAGAGAGAGAGAGAGAGAGAGAGAGAGAGAGAGAATTATTTTCTGGACGATTTTCAATAAAAACTGTCATGATATCAAATTAAACGAGTAAATGAAAAGATAAAATGAAGTGAATAAACTAATATTTACTTTCTCAATAAACTAATAGTTACTTTCTCAATTACTCTCAAAGGCTGTTCTATTTAAACCGGAGTTCTCAACAGCTTTAACGTTGTTACTAGATGGAATCACGTAAAACTAACCTGCTAAAACTTATATCTACTTGTGCTACCTTTCATATTTTCAGGCTATTTACGTTACTTTTTTTGTATCTGAGTTCTCTTCTTGCATTACTTTGTAACTGCACTCCATTTTTCTTCTCATTTTGCTCCTCATTTACCTACAAGCATTTTTTTTTCTTCCTCTCTTCGGAGAGCAACTTCCTCCATCCTTTCGGCGCCTTATTTTCCCATCATCTAACCTTCCCCTCGTTATTGGTCCTTCTCCTACCCTTTCCTCTCCTCCTCCTCCTCCTCCTTCCCCTCACTCCATCTATCACTTCCTTCTTTATCTTTCATCGGCCGCATTCCATTATCCAAGGTCCCACGACCATCTTCATCTCTCTCATCATCATCAGAGGCCGCCTTATAAAGCACAAAGGCGACTCCCCTTTTGACCGCCAAAATACACATTTATCCCCTTATCTGGAATTATTGTCTCTGCTTAACTAAGCCTACGGGATCCAAATGGGGGGAGGGGGGAGGTCCTGGATCATGCTTAAATATCCCCCCCTCCCCCCACTACCCACTATCCCTCAGCTTGGTACAATGCCCCAACCAATTTTCTAGGTGCCTGACCAATTTGTCAATAAACAGTTTAAACAATGAGAGTCACAGCGTCCGGCCCTTTTCACAAGAGGACGACGGCGGCGACGGCAAAGTTGCCACAAACCGCCACAGCATTCATTACACAAAACGTTACCGAGTTGATCGCTTTTCATATATTCTTTATTTGCGTCCCTGATCCCCTTTTGTTTGGGCGATGAATACCGATATTGCTTTCCATTATGCGGCTTTTTTTTTCTAATACTTCGTTTTTCATCTTCAATAACGACTCGACATTACCGTTTGTAAACGGCTGTTAGCTGGATACACGAAAGCATTGACTCAAAATAGGAGTTTGAGGTTTTGATACACCTGAGTTGGTACGCCTGTTCTACCGGTAAGCTTTGCTATTGGTAAGCCTGTGTGCTACGGGGCACAGATTGTGTTCAGGGATTAGTATCATTAGAGGACGTTAAGTAATGCTAGGTAATTAAGGGACAAGAAATGGTTAGCATTCAAAAGAAACTTGTGGAATGTAAGTAAATGAAGGCTTCACACACAAACCCAAGTAGGATTAAGATGCATGGTCATTTAATTTACAGACTGAACCCGGGGTAAGAGGATAAGGTTTGAGTGAATACATACACACAAACAGGCAAACAGGCCAACACATACACACACACACACACACACACACACACATATATATATATATATATATACATACTTATGTATGTATAAATATATATATATATATATATATATATATATATATATATATATATACATTTTTAGATTACGTTGGTAGCACCTTCCCCATATTCCCATATATATATATATATATATATATATATATATATATATATATATATATATATATATATATATATATGGGGAAGGAACTACCAACGTATTCTAAAAATGCAATCTGAGTATAATATTATATCAGTGAAGGTTACAGCTTCCAGAGCCTGTTCCTCTTATGTATATACATATATATATATATATATATATATATATATATATATATATATATATATATATATATATATATATATATATTATATATATATAAATATATATATATATATATATATATATATATATATATAATACAGCAAGGCAACACCCAATATCTTGTATAAACTTACCTACTGATACGAGGAAGCCGTATAGCTAAGTGTATATACTTGTACAGTAACAGAGAGAGAGAGATCCAGTACGTGCAGGTTTCAGTAACAAAAGAGAGAGAGAGAGAGAGAGATCCAGAGAGCAGAGTAAGAGAGAGAGAGAGAGAGAGAGAGAGAGAGAGAAATCATCAAAGCCGAAAGAAACTGAGAGAGCGAGAAAAAGAAACAACTCGTCAACAACCCGGCACAAAGGGTTCAGTAGCGTATACAAATGAGTTAAGCCATGTTGAGCCGGTATTAAGGTGTATTAATTGATATTTACCCTGGTGGCTGCCCGCGAGTCTATATTGGGGAGGGACGGGAGGGTGCCGCAGGGAGCCGGTCCACCACCCGCCCGTCCCCCTAGCGGCGTGAGTGACAACCCCACCTTCCCGCTAAACACCCCGTCCTTGTTTAATGTGAATATCGTGGCTCGCATCTGAATGGGAAATGGGCGATATAAATCCGTTGGATTCGTTAAGAAATCCCTCGCTCGATCCAGTCTATCCAGGGCTTTCTTGTGCTAAGCTATTGGGTTCGGTGAAAGGATTAAACGCCGTCGATAAAAGAGGAAGCAGGAATGACGATTAGGCACTCCATGTGTGCGACAAAGGGGATTCAAATTAGCGTCAATATTATTTTGAATTATTCATTGGGCCCTCTTTCTTCTCTCTCTGGTGCATATATTATATATATATATATATATATATATATATATATATATATATATATATATATATATATATTATATATATATATATATATATATATATATATATATTATATATATATATATATATATATAAGGGTTCTAAGCGCGCATAATATATATATATATATATATATATATATATATATATATATATATATATATATATATATATATATATATATATATATATATATGTGTATATACATAAATTATAAATATACACAAAATATATATATATAATATATATATATATTATATATATATATGTTGTGTGTGTGTGTACAGACAGAAAGCACACAAACAGTTATTTTTACCTTATGTTCTTGGTGCAGATGCAGTTGGCCTTAGACAGCACGGGCCCTTTCCCAATGATAAGTCAAAATGATTAAGAGACTTGGTGTGGGGTCTGGGACCCGGACCTGCCAAAGGATTTCTTTATTTATTTATTCATTTGTTTCTGCATTACTTTCTGTGCTTCACTTTTCATCCGTTTCACCTGTCTCTTTCTATTCTACCTGGCTGTCCAACTTCTTTAACTCGTCCTCGCTCCTATTTTTACATTCAAGATGAAACACTTCGGCAGAGCCCAGAGACAGTTCAGGAATGTGAATCTGTGGTCTCCTTAAACCCAGTTTATAATAATAATAATAATAATAATAATAATAATAATAATAATAATAATAATAATAATAAGCTGACTCACGTTGAAGTTAGGATGAAGAAACTAATAAAAAAAACAATTCGGCATTATCATTATCTCGATTAATTCCCAAATGAATATGCAAGGTGGAAAAATCCAATAAAAACTGATAAAACACTTTTTGTGAGGGTTTTACAAAAGAATAATTTTAGCTTTTAATTTAATCCCATAATTTCACCTAGGGCAAAGGGCCCCCCCAACCGTCTTTCTCGCAATCTCTTGGGAGACAAAGCATATTGAAGAAACAGAATATTGAACAAAAATTAATTTATTTTCAATTTATTCTTCCTTTCAGTGTATTTTTCTAATATATCGATTGCAGTTATTCTGATAATTAACGTTTTATCCATTGATGATAAAAAAAGATCTTTTTCTTGGATATACATTTCAAAAACTTAAGTTCTCGTAAAGCTTAAATGTTTCAAGTGTTTCTAATTATCTATTAAGATTTAATTATAATTATTCCAATTATCTATCAAGATTCAATAGACAAGAAAGGCTCTTAATTGAATTCCATCCTAAAAGGAATGCAACTGGTCTTCACAACTTTCATTTTGTCCATGACCAAAAAATGGTATTATTTCCATCTTTAAGAAACGGAATTTGCCTTCACAACCTCCATTTTATCAATAACAAAGAATGGTACGGGACAAAACTTACTGCTGTATTTTTCTGATAAGTACTTTGATTAACAAAGTAAAGCACTTGATAAAGCTGATAAAGCTGTTGTCTTATAACCCAGTGGTTGATTAAAGAGATCAGAACTGCTGGAGAAGAGATTCTATCTTTAAGGTAACATTTTTTTTTAAAGATAGATAAATATAAATGTACATCAGTATAAATTCCAATATTTAACACAATACGAGTCAATTTTATTTTTCTGAGATCATACTTGTTAAAGCATAGAAAGTCTCTAACATCTTAAATACCAGTGATATAATTCTCATAAACATGCAAACAATCACACGCATGCGCGTTTCGTTACAGAGTAGCAGTTCTGTAAAACAAAAAATACCTGTGAAACAATAAAACATGTCCGGTAACACTTCTGTCATGAAGATATATTCACATGAGTATTTTTCAAAGAGCAAAGCAATTTTAAAAATTAGGTAATAAGCATGAGACAATTAAATATATTATACATACATACGCACTCCCTCTCATTAACAAATACACAAATATATATATATATATATATATATATATATATATATATATATATATATATATATATACATATACATATATATATATATACATTTGTATATTTGTTAATGAGTGAGTGTGTATATATGTATGTATATATATATATAATATATTGATATCACATCTGGATCGAACCCAGGTCATTTTCAATTGAGAAGGCGAGGGCATTGCCAACTATAATATACAGTTAAAGATCGGGTTCGATCCAGCTCATTCAATTGAAATTTATTTCTGTCCCACACGAGACTATGTGTTGATTACTTATACATACACACACACACACACACACAGTCACACACACATATATATATATATATATATATATATATATATATATATATATATATATATATATATATATATATATATATATAATGTGTGTATATACACACAGGTATATAGATGAAACAACACAAGACTCTGGTCATAAACAAACACATTAACACCTGAACGTGCACAAACGTACACACACACATACACAAACACACATATCTGCTCAAATTAAGCTGAAACATATCTATGTCAGTTAACCTTAGCTACGGAAACCTTGCAGCGGGCTGTGGTTAAAAATATATACAAACTTTAACCTTCATGGTTACAGACCGAGGTTAAGTTTAACACGTGTTAACACAAATCTAACCACTTGCAAAGTGCTGTGGCATCCAACAGTCCCTCGATTTCCGATGCTTTGTGTTGGGCACTTTCCCTGGCACTTACATTGGCTCTTATTATAAGTTGCAGCTTTGAACAAAGTTGCGACAGAAATGCGATGATGTCATCGGTACGTCACCGTTTGGGTCAAATGGGGCAAATGATTTAATGTAAAGAAAAAGAAGCTAAAGTAATGTGATAAAAGAAGTGAATACTCAAAAAAGAATATGGAGAAGAATATGGAGAGACAGAAGATACAAAAAATGAACATGAAAAATTAACAAGAAGAGAGGGAAGAAAGGCGGATATGATGAATTACAAAACAAAGAAAAGAAACTGGTCAGTGATCAACGTAACCAAATTTTTACAGTTTTCGTAACTGAATTTAAAATCTACTTCAGTGGAGAAGATTCTGAGTCACCGGAAGATCTATTGCTTGTTCAATAAATAAAAAAAGGAAAAGATTACCACCATGAAACATTACAAATTTCAGGCAAAAACTACTGAAAAGTTCAGTGCAAATTTTCTTCAGATGAGGACAGTTATTACAAAAATAACAATTACATAAAAGGAATGAACTTCTTTTATCACATTACTTCACCCTCTTTTTCTTTACACTAAATCATTTGCTCCATTTGCAACGCTAACAAAAATAAAGGCAACAATTTATGGAAATTAATATTATTAAAAAAATACTCATAGTATCACGAGCTTTACACTGGAGAAACAAATCTACATTTATGTATCTGTACAAATATATTTAAAAATGAAGATGAACAGAGAGCTTTCGAGAAATTGTACGATTCCCCTTTTAAAACTGAAAGGAGAATCGTACAGATTCCCAAAAGCTCTCGGTTCGGTTTTATTTCTAAATACATTTGTACACATACATAACTGTGGATTTGTTTCTCTATTAATATTGTCATGATTATCATTATGAATAATAGAGCAAATATCATTTGATTAAAAATAAACTTTGCGTTTAACGTCTTAATGTTTCCTTGCCCTCCAACCGAAACATACGACCTTAAACTTGATGAAGTAAAATTCCAGTAAAACTCTTCAAATATAAAGTAAAATACCAGTAAAACTCTTCAAAAATTAAGTACAATTCCAGTAATTAAACAGTAAAACTATCTTAGACAGATGTAACAGTTGAAAGGGACGCTTTTGTATGGAAAAGACTAAGCTGGGGGTAAACACGTGTATTTGACTTCTCTAAATAGATTAAATACGAAGAGAAGGAATACAACCACGCAAAAACTGTCTCCTAAGTAATTAGGGTAACGCTCTCAGATCGTACAATGCAAATTAAAAGGCACAATGAAAATTGAAAGGTACAATGCAAATTAAAAGGTACAATGCAAATTCAAAAGTACATGCAAATTAAAAGGTACAATGTAAATTTAAAGGTACATGCTAATTAAAAGGTAAATTATAATGAAATTTGAAACGTACAATGCAAATTAAAAGGTACGATGCAAATTAAGGTAAGATGCAAATTCAAAGGTACATGCAATTTAAAGGTACAATGAAAATTGAAAGGTACAATGCAAATTAAAGGTATATGCAAATTCAGATGTACATGCAAATTAAAAGGTACGATGAAAATTGAAAGGTACACTGCAAATTAAAAGGTACAATGCAAATTAAAAGGTACTATTCAAATTAAAAGGTACAATGCAAACTGAAATGTACGTGCAAATCAAAAAGCACAATGCAAATTAAAATTTACAATACACATTAAAAGATACAATGCAAATTAAAAGGTGTAATGAAAATTAAAAGATAGAGAAAGGACAGCAGATTCGGAAAGTAATAAAAACGATTTAGTCTCTAAAGATCCGAAATTGGAAAAATATAAATAAACGAAAATTCAGAACTGGACAAATAGTTAATTATGAAACTAATCAATGAGTTATATTATAAGTTACTTTCACCCCGATAAAAAAAAAATGATTAATTTCACTCGTTTTCCTTACTTTACACACTACGATCTTAAGTTCATTGTAGAATATCGTTACGCTTCTAAGGAATATTTTCCGAAGGATAAAAACTGTTGAAAAGGCAATTAATCAAGACTTGAAAAAGAGTGGTGGAATATAAAACAAGTAACAAAAGCGCCGAAGTCTCTTGGGTGCAATCGAGTTTTCTGTACAGCGTATAATACTGCATGAAACGCTCAGCCACGGCCCATGAAACTTTGAACCACGGCCCGGTGGTGGCCTGAATTGTTGGCACCTACAGCGGTGCCAGACGCACGATCATGGCTAACTTTAACCTTAAATGAAATCAAAACTACTGAGGCTAGAGGGCTGCAATTTGGCATGTTTGATGTAGCCCTCTAGCCTCAGTAGTTTTTAAGATCTGAGGGCGGACAGCAAACTTAGGACGGACATCTCAATAGTTTTCTTTTACAGAAAACTAATATGATGTAAAATTGCAACATTATTGCTGCCAACATTAACTCCAAGATACAGTACCATTTCTTCATTACCAGACAAGAGGAAAAATGGAAGCACTCACAAAAGTAAAATACGAGCGTAAAAGAGCCCAAAAGTACCATACTTTAAGAATAAAACAAAATAAACGAATTAATTATTGAATGATAAGATGAACTGGAGACCAAACTCAGACAAGTCCATTTGTGAATACAGAATGTGAATATTTCCAAAATTTCCAAAATAAGTAAGTAGGAAAAGCAAGTAATTACTCAATACATAATAAAATTTCAGGTGTCAAACTCAAGAAATTTTGCATTCATACATACATACATATACATATATATACTTAAAAAATCACAGTAGATGCACGTGACTTCAGTGTATAAGCGAATTCCACAGCACCATGGATAAATTTCCTTGGATAAATTTCCTAATAATTTTTAAAGTTTGGATTACAAAGATTGAACACAGCACCTTGGATAAATTTCCTAATAGTTTCAAGTTTGGATCACAAAGATTTTCCTGTGGGATTCGATTATACATACATACATATATAATACATACATACATACATACATACATACATACATACATATATATATATATATATATATATATATATATATATATATATATATATATATATACACCAGAAGCAGACTCCTTTCTTTACCTTGGTATTTAATCAACAACGACAATATTAACCATACAAACATCAACGGAAATACAAATATAATGCTAACACAAAAAACAAGTAAAAGCAACAACAATAAACCCAACGGCATGCATTTTTCTTTTTTCTTTTTTTAAAAAATGACAGGAAGGGTAATAGCTAAGGCTTATTAGTAGATTTTATATACCGCAAATCAAAGGATCTGGCCTTTAACTGTTATTGTAGTTCGTGATTTAGTCATTTCATATACCTAGTGATTTACGCAGTTACATAAAAAAATTATTTTAGAATGGATATTTTTCTTAAGCAACGCAAAAAGGACATTTTCCATAACTTTCACATCATCATCATTGACACTGAAATTAACAGTTTCTAATTATCTGATTCTAAAGCAAGTATGGAAATAGACATTCCAATAACATAAGTAATAAAATGTTCATAAGTTTTTTCCTATTCGTCATACACTCATAAACTTCTAAACGGATTCAAAATGCGTCTTATGACAGTACCAGTATTCAACAAAAATATCCATTTAATTTTGTTCTAAATTTTCACCGATTTATGCAGTCATCTCGTAAAAACACTTCTTATGTAGTTTTTAATAAGAAAACAAGTAAAAAATGAGCCGAAGTTTCTTCGGCGCAATCGAGTTTTCTGTACAGCCGCTACAGCGTATAATCAAGGCCACCCAAAATAGATCTATCTTTCGGTGGTCTCGGTATAATGGTGTATGAGCCGCGGCCCATGAAACTTTAACCACGGCCCAGTGGTGGCCTATTCTATATAGTTGCCAGAAGCGCGATTATGGCTAACTTTAACCTTAAATAAAATCAAAACTACTGAGGCTAAAGGGCTGCAATTTGTTATGTTTGGTGATTGGAGGGTGGATGATCAACATTAACAGATTGCAGCCCTCAAGCCTCAGTAGTTTTTAAGATCTGAGGGCGGATAGAAAAAGTGCGGACGGACAGACAAAGCCGGCACAATAGTTTTCTTTTATAGAAAACTAAAAATTAAGCGTTTATATCTCATAATGTCTTCATCACCAATTTAGTGGTAGAGTTTATTTCTCTTACTTTTATATTGTCGGTAAGTTGCGTAACCCTCTAGGCAATGGTATGTTGACAATTTCGTATTTACTTCTGTTCGAATTGCAAACGCACATCTCAGACAGCCATTCACACAGAATTTTATGCATTTCAAAATTTATCGCCGATTTATACAGCTATGCAGTAGACCGTAATAATTTGATAAAAATGGAAATTTGGCCCAGAAGGATTAAACATAGCACCTTGGATAAATTTCCTAATAATTTTAAGTTTAGATCACAAAGGTTAAACACAGCACCTTGCATAAATTTCCTAATAATTTTAAGTTTGGCTCACAAAGATTAAACACAGCACCTTGCATAAATTTCCTAATAATTTTAAGTTTGGATTACAAAGATTGAACACAGCACCTTGGATAAATTTCCTAATAATTTCAAGTTTGGATCACAAAGATTAAATACAGCACCTTGAATAAATTTCCTAATAATTTTAAGTTTGGATCACAAAGATTAAACGTGGCACCTTAGATAAATTTCCTCACAATTTTAAGTTTGGATCACAAAGATTAAACACAGCACCTAGGATAAATTTCCTAATAATTTCAAGTTTGGATTACAAAGATTAAACACAGCACCTGGAATAAATTTCCTAATAATTTTAAGTTTGGATTACAAAGATTGAACACAGCACCTTGGATAAATATCCACGCCATTTTTCGGCCAGTGAATCCACATCCGCCCCCCGAGTGTACCTTTGAAAGCCACTTCGCGTAATTACACCTGGATTAAGCGCCTTCAATTATGCAAACAATTTACCCTAATTAGCCGAGACTTCATAATCCTTTGTCTGCAAAACAGCTGCAGATGTTGGCGTCCATTATAACCCCATTGCGTATGGCCTCGTTAATTACAATAATATGCAGGTTGATGGATGCTAGGGAGATCAAACACCAGCGGAAATGTTCGTTGATGACCATGGAGTTAATGAGTGTTAGTTGATAATATGCTGAAGAGATTGGCCACTTGTATGAATGACTGGTAAAAGTACTGTCGGAGTTATTGAAATGAATAACTACAACCTTATAGAGCTTATTATTATTATTATCATTATTATTATTATTATTATTATTATTATTATTATTATTATTATTATTATTATACGTTGAGAGTATAGGACACTATTACCTTAAGGTGCAAGTTATTATTATTATTATTAATATATTATTATTATTATTATTTTTTATTATTATATTATTAAACAAAAGGAAAAACAATCTGCCGAAAATTGTGTATAGCTGTCCGTAGGTTTTTCTGTTTTTTTTTTCTTGGTAGCTATACAAAGGTACAGCTGCATAGCATGTCTGAGAATGCCATTTAGTCAAACACTTATATATCATTTGCCCTACAAAGTTGTATGGAAGAAAAAAATAATCTTTTGCACGCACGAATAATTTTAGAGCAGAGTAGACAGATAAAATTAATTTCAATCCAACCTTTGCATTAACTTTGTAAAATAAAAAAATAAAAAAATTAAAATGAAGATTACAATAGATCGCACAAGAAATATAAAACAGGAAAAAAGTGAGACCTTACCACCGAAGGTATCTAATCGATAAAGTAAATTTAAGGAATCATGGAATACAGAAGCAGCAAGAGAATTCAGAAGTTTGCTAAGAGAGGGAAAGAGGTAACTGACCAAGCAATCAGATATTTCAAAAACTGAACAAAGAATAACATTCTAAAAAAAAAATAATTACTACATGATTACCAGATTTTCACAAGCACTGCGACCTTCTTGTGCCGGACACTGGTCTTTGAACAACAATAAAAACTACTACTTCTGCTACTACTACTAATACTACTACTACTAATAATACTAATAATAATAATAATAATAATAATAATAAATAATAATAATAATAATCTAAGATGTTATCCAACAAATTGCTTAAAGAGAGAGAGAGAGAGAGAGAGAGAGAGAGAGAGAGAGAGAGAGAAAAAAATAGATTATCTGATACACCGAACAGAAATTCGTGATACCCTAATATCAATAAAAGTCTATAAATATAAGAGCCTAAAATGAATTTCACAAAAAAGGGGCTATTTAAATAACAGACATAAATTTAAGTCAAGCCCTCAATGACATTCAGTGACTGGACTCGAAATGAGAACAAGTAATTTTTGACAACTGGAGTAATAACACCCCTGTCAAATGCTTTGCAATGTTAAAAAAAAAAAAAAAATCACGTCTCTCCACTAATGGACCACTCTTTGAGTGATCTGATGTAGTTTACACACTTTTCTTGAATCATCTGAAGCTTCATGTTCGTTCTCGAGCCACAAAACAAATCACAATAAAAAAAAATCTAAAGCAGAATTAATTTTATCATCCATGGGCGACTCCAGACTAAAACTCGATCAATTTAACCCAGATTTTCTCGAATCAGAATGAGAAGCGGATATTTGTATGTGGGGTGGTGGGGAGGGGGGAGGAGAGAATTTAGAGATGGGGTGAGAGTTATTTGGGGAGGAGATATAAGACAGGGGGAGGAGGAGGAGGAGGAGGAGGAGGAGGAGTATTATATACTGGCAGTGGTGTCTGTCTCTCCACTGATCCCCTGTTGGTGTATTATCACTTAGGATTCATCAGCTCACCTTTCTGGCTCTTTCGTCAGCCACTTCAGGCGACTTTAAGCCCTCCGGCGGGGACCCTTAGCGGCCAGAATAGGCGATGACATACGAAAGATGGTTAAGCCCCCTTTTTATAAATATATATTACAGCAGAACGGTAGCAAATGCACCCGAGCGTAAGCACAGGTGGCGTTCACTCCGCTGGATTCTGGACGGTCTTCCGCGGCGCGCGTCCTCGGATGGCGGCCGTTCCAGTTTGCTTGGTCCTCAGGAACGCGAAGTCTTCCGCGAGCGAGCGATTTGCAGCGCGTCCGAGCGATGTCCAGAGAGAAGGAGGCCCGGTGCATCTTCCTTCTGACTACACTTAAAAAGGGTATTAATGACGCTATTGGAAAATTAGCCCTCTGCCGTGGCAGAGGGGCGCTGCGGCATAATGCGCCCAATAACCTCCTCTCTCTTTTCATTCCTGGCCACCCCAAATACCGCGTCCCACCAGCCACAATTCTATTCCTCCCTGAACTGAAGCCCTCTACCCAGGGCCCAAACATCTCCCCCCCTCCCCAATCCTACCCACGACCACACACACCCCCCAACTCCCTCCCCAAATCTAGCAACCTTCCAAGGGCCTTCACAAAGTTCCAAAACCCAGGGATAAAATGACTGGTTCTCTAGTTCTCGACCTAGCCACCTCTTCCCAACCCCCCAAAACCCTGCTTTTGCCCCCATGCCTTGTCATCAACCATGTTTTTGGTGCAGGGGAGCTTACTAGCTTTTGGGAGGGGTAGGAGTCCGGGGTGGGGGTGGGGAAGGAAGGGGAAAGGAAAAGCGGGGGCATTAGAGGTATCTGCTCAAGGGTCAGAGCAACATCGAACAACGGAAGGTGAATTCACATTTGGGGAGCTCCCATAGTTTAAGGTGATTGTGTGCTTGCAAAAGGGGGTGGGGGGGTGAAGGGAGGTCTTTTCAAGCTAAGGAGTGGCCATGCACCAAAGGGAAAAGCAAGCATAAAAGAGAGTAACCAACGGGGGTTTCTTATTTGAAGTAAGTGGGCGAGGGGAAAATGAAACTGGGACATAAAAGGCGGGGGTTTAGGAAAATGTATATCTAAGGAGGGGGCTAGGGGTTTACCTGTGCTTTTCTCCAGGTGTGTATGTTTGCTTGAATGCTTGTGCACTAGTTAAATTTGGGTACTTTTCTGGTTTTATGCGTGTGCGTGCGTGTTTGGGTGAGAGCTCTGAATGCCGGTTTCGCAAGCACGCAGTCGCGTAAGAGAATACAAATGGCTTCTTTATGGAGGAAGCAAACAGTTATATAATAACTCATATTTGGAGGAGCGTTAAGAGATCAAGGAAGCAAAGCGGGCGACTTCGTAGAGAGAGATGCTGTCAGAATCAACACGTAATCTCTACTGGGGATAATTATCATAATCAACAGACTCAAATGACGTTATTCATGATTTTCATCATCGCAGATTCAAAATACCTGGCGCACGAGGTACTATAGTTAAAGCAACAAAGACAAAACCATTTTCTAAAGCCCTTGAGTACTCTAGCAATAGTGTACGGTGGTGGACTGTCTTTCACTCTCAAAATTTTAGCTTCTATCCAGCTCAGGTCATGAAAATAATGGCACCCCGCGTTAGAAACATTAAATGTCTTCAAAAAGAATCCCATCCTACAATCACTGCTGGGCCAATGGTGTTCCGTAGGCTTTGAAGAGAGAAAGCATATGCGTTCATATTTCTCTCTCTCTCTCTCTCTCTCTCTCTCTCTCTCTTTCATATCCTCAGGGCTGTGAATTTCATCCTGTCACTGAAACAAGTGAACTTCATCATCTCACAAAAACAATTGAATTTCGTCCTCACAGATTCACAGTTAACTCTGTCTAAAGTCAATGCCTTATAACAAGTTTACACCGTTTTCTTTTCACGTAGTTTATGATATTAGTAGCCGCTATTCTTTAAACTGGAAAACAGCATAAATACTGTCATCGGAAAACTATTAGGAAAGAGACTTTTTAGTTGTCACTTGCTTAGATTCTTTTGGTGACATTGTGTTCTGGAAACCATACGTTCTCTCTCTCTCTCTCTCTCTCTCTCTCTCTCTCTCTCTCTCTCTCTCTCTCTCTCTCTCCCTTTTACAATCTTAAAATGGATGGTAAGGATAGTTCCTTAAGAATGATCAAGGAGAGTCTTAATTACGGGAAACGAGAAACCAGACTTGCTCTGATTTAGGTGTGATGTTAAACCCTCTGAGTTTTTAAGTAATCGTCTTCCTTTATCAAGTAACAGGGAAAATATAAATTTTTGAAGCAGTGGCAAACAAGAAATAAAAATTTAATAAAACACAGAACAACAAATATGGAAATTGAAAATAACTTTTCTCAACCCAAACAAGAAGGCTGCAATCCACTTCTGATATTCCCTAGGAATCACACTGGCGACTGGATTTAATCTATCCTAGTTAAGTTGAACTCCAACCACTGGATTTGGTACTGCTGATGGATACTTTCTTCTTTGGTTTCAACTTGTTCAGAGTAATTTCGGAGCAAAAACAACACAGTAAGACGTTCGGAGGGTAGATGGTATGACCGAAAGTGAGTGGACGACTATGACAATGAGAGCCAAGGGCACCTGGGCCTCACAGACATATGCTTGATGTTCGTCCAGCGTTCCCCCGTGACAAATAAGATTAAACTCCACCCTGCAGCTCGTACAGTAATTCAGATTTTTTTTTTTTTAATGAAGCGACAATCGATTTTGCAAGTAAATAAAAATGAAAAATAAACAAATTATCTCTGAATTCTTTTATGAGCAATGCGAAGCAGTTATCAATTATCCATCGTCAAAACATTGCTGTACAATCTTAATGTTGACAGTTTATTGGTCATAAGTCATTTCTTTTTCAGAATGAGGAAACTTGCACGGGTATCAAAATTAGGCCAGGTCACTGCAATAAAAGTACGCTGCTAGACTCCTCATATGATGACAAACAGTGCTTTTGTTAACTGAGGATAAAAATACCGGATTCTGCAAGTGAATGTCAAAGGGTGGTCTAACTTTTTAGGGCATCGTGTTCGTCACACCCACACCTATGCGAAAGAATGGCTTTCGAAAAGCGAGATTTGCTATTAATCTGTAGTTTATTTATTTATTTTTTATTTTTGTGAAAATAAAGTCTACAATTAATCTTCAATTTCCTCCCTCGAATATGAGATCGATCATTAATCTGCAGTTTCTTTTTTATTATTCAGGCTAAATGTGTTGTCTTGGAATAATTTGCGTTTTTTGCATGAAGAGAATTCTACCATTAATAATCAGGTTTTTTTTAAGTCAGACCTAAAATTAATCAATAATTTTTTGTATTCGAAGAATGAGATATATCATTAATTTTTTTTTTTGTAGGGTTTATTTTATTTGAAAATCTTCATGTTTTTTTGTACTGAAAAGTTTAGACCTACCATCAATCTTCATTTTTTTTTTGTGTTGAAAAGTGAGACCTACCATCAATCTTCATTTTTTTTTGTGTTGAAAAGTGAGACCTACCATCAATCTTCATTTTTTTTTTGTATGAAAAGTTTAGACCTACCATCAATCTTTATTTTTTTTTGTATTGAAAAGTGAGACCTGAAAAGTTTAGACCTACCATCAATCTTTATTTTTTTGTATTGAAAATCTTCATTTTTTTTGTAGAAAAGTGAGACCTATCAATATTCATTTTTTTGTACTGCCATCAACCTACAATTTTCTTTTTTATTGAAAAGTTAGATCTCATCAGCATTCAGCAGAATTTTACAAGGAAGTTCAGTCTATCATTTACATGCTCAGCTCTTCATTTTATTGGAATGTGATGCCCAATCACTAATAGTTTTTCATTTTAAGAAGTGAGATCTGTCCTTAATCTGCATTATTTAAAATGAGATCTACCATAAACCTGCATTGCTTTGAAACGAGATCCCTCAACAATTTGCATTTTTTAAAAATGAGAACTATCATTAATCTGCATTGATTTAAAACGAGATTCATCACCAATTTGCATTTTTTATAAATGAGATATATCAGTATCTGCATTGCTTTAAAACGAGATATATCAATTTGCATTTTAAAAAATTTTATATATCATAAATCTACATTTCTTTAAAACGACATCTGTCAATTTGCATTTTTTTTTATAAATGAGATACATCAGTATCTACATTGCTTTACAACGAGATCTGTCAATTTGCATTTTTTATAAGCGAGACCTATCTTTAATCTGCATTGCTTTAAAACGAGATTTGTCAATTTGCATTTTTTATAAATGAGATTGAGATCTACCAATTTGTATTTACTAAAAATGAGATGCATCGTTAATCTGCATTTTCAAAGCTGAGATTATCAATAATCTTAATTTTTTATTCCTAAGCCACTTGGCGAATTCTGATCATACTGTTTAAGGTGCGTGGTTGAAGTTAAAATTAGCTCAAAATCCACCCAATCTCTCCAGCATAAATGTTTTACCTCAGAGGATGATGACTGATGTGACTGGTTTACTGTCATAAACTGGCGTCAAAACTTCCAAGGTATCGACGCCGCTGGCTTTGAGGTTCATCTTTATTGACTCATTCATGAATTGGTTGCGATGCTTGCATTTAAGCAAAACAGAATAAGAAGCTATTTCCTACCTGCTCTTTAACTTGAACCTCTTCATTATTTCTCGTTGTACAAGACTTCATTCTACACAAAAATGAAAATGAATTCCTTCCGCCCTAAATTTTAACTTAGGTGTCTCCATCATTTCTTGCTCTATAAGAATTCGTTTAAGACCCGTATTTCAACTCCAGCAAGACAGATAAAGGAACAGTTTACAACAAAATAAATTTCAGTCGCGAAATCGGTTGTCAACAGACAATAGTTTTATGTACGAGTGCTAATATTCCCGTGTATGTGTATATATATGTATATATATATATATATATATATATATATATATATATATATATATATGTATATATATATATATAAGTTTATGTATACAATATAATATATATATATACAGTATATATATGTATATATACAATATCACATAAATATGCAAGATATGTATGAACACGCTCACACAAGCACACACACACATAATTTATATATTTATATATATATGTGTGTGTGTGTGTGGCAATGTTCTCCCCTATCTCACACTGTTATAACCTGCTCATACATTAAAATATATACATAAATTTTAATGTTATACATATATAAATACATATACAGTATATATATATATTCATGTATATATATATATATATATATATATATATATATCATATGCTATATATATATATATACTGTATATATATATACACACACATATATACTATATATCCATCTTTGATAATAACACAGAAAGAAAAACCTAGAAAACTCACTGGACTCTATCTAGATTAAACCAGAAGTCCGTACGTAAATATTGTGGAATCTGACTTATGACAAAATCGATACAGATTAAAAGTGTTGCTTTTAAGGTCAACAGGAAATCAATCGGCCACGTTCTCCAAAGCAAACGACAGTAAATGATTGTAATAGACGCACAATCAATTCTATGCAACGAAATGATGATGACTGCAATATTCTTTTTACACACAGTGTGATGTAATACCCAACCTGTAGGAAGTCTCTCTCTCTCTCTCTCTCTCTCTCTCTCTCTCTCTCTCTCTGTTGAAAGGAAGGAAAGTAAAAATGGACTCATTCAAATAGTTGGGAGGGAAATCAGTTTTGGGGTGTGGGTGGAATGTAGGAAATATCACTCTCTCTCTCCCTCTCTTTGTTGAAAAGAAGTAAGGAAAATTGGATTCACTTAAACAGTTAGGAGGGAAATCGGTTTTGGGGTGGGCGTAAAATGTAGGAAGCATATATTTATATTTACATACATAGATATACATATGTATATATATACATACACATATGTATATATATATATGTATATCACTCTCCGTTGGTCTATAAGGTTATCAAGATCGCTGTGAAGCCTTTGAAATTATCCTGCTTCGGGGAATCATTCCTTGTTTCCACGCAGTATTTAGTTTAAAACAGAGATTGAGGAACAAATAATGTTTTGATACGATTGCTAAAAGACAATATTATTATTATTATCATTATTATTATTATTATTATTATTATTATTATTATTATTATTATTATTATCATCATTTCATTAGATGAAACCTATTCACATGGAACAAGCACACCAAAGGGGCCATTGACTTAAAATTCAAGTTTCCAAAGAATGTTGGTTTCAACCTCCCACCGCAGACCCCACACTGCAGTAATAACTGATCATGATACAGAGCCAGTGATTTTCATCGCCCTGGGGGAGACGCGAACCCGCGACATCTCAGTGGCATGCCACGACACTAACCAACTATACCAGCGGACCAGGAAAATGCGTCTTTCTTATTTACACTGCATGTTGAATGGTACAGAATACTCTACTGGTAGGTCAAACTGCTTCTTCTTTTTTATGTTCTAATTTATATCTGGAATGATATGTGCAATATGTTTATCATGTTATTGACCTTATTTACGGTTGCGTTTTAGGTCTAGTTGGATGACCTTTTAAAAACATTTTTTTATGTTTATTGGTAAGATACACTATGGGTTGCATTCCCACTTTAGTTGTGATAATTGTATTTTTTTCTATAAATCTTTTGTTTAATAATAAATCAAGCCTCTTGGCATCAATACTTTTGTTACTGTATATGGTTATATTCAAATAAAGTTTATTATATTATTATTATTATTATTATTATTATTCATATTATTAACTATAATTATTATTATTTATTATTATTATTATTATTATTATTATTATTATTATAACAAGTTCTATTAAAAAAATGACTATCTTATTTGAAAGAGATCATTCATCATACTCGTATATCAATAGCTACCAGCCATGGCCGATTCAGTCAATGATTCGTGTCAGCAACCTGCCTGCATAATATGTGAATTGCACCATTGCAATAATTATTCGACATATCGCAATGTTAGTAATTTTGTTATCAGTAGAATTTTGCGCCTAGCACAAAATGAATCAGCTCTTATAAACAAAAAAAAATATATTCCTCTACGAAAATGAAAGACTTGTTCGATCTTTTTGGTGATTCAGTTATTATTAGTTATCTGTAAAAGAAAACTATTGAGATGGTTTTTGTCGGTCCGTTCGCCCCAGATCTTAGAAACCGCTGAGGCTAGAGGGCTGCAAATTGGTATGCTGATCATCCACCCTCCAATCATCAATCATATCAAATTGCAGCCCTCTAGTCTCAGTAGTTTTTATTTTATTTAAGGTTAAAGTTAGCCATGATCGCACGTCTGACACCGCAATAGGTGCCAACAACACAGGCCACCACCGAGCCATGGGCGAAAGTTTAACGGGCCGCGGCTGAGAGTTTAACGGGCCGTGGCTGAGAGTGTCATACAGCATTATAAGCTGTACAGAAAACTTGATTGCGCTGAAGAGACTTCGGCGCATTTTTTTACTTGTTTTGATTTATATTTGATTGCAACTGAGTGCAATGCAAAACATTAACTTATCAAAAAGCTATTAAACCACGAAAATGAATTTATACTCCAGTGTTCACCTCACTTAAAATGAATATTTTGTCAAGTGGGATACTTCCATGTAACTGAATGTAACTTTAATAAAGATCGCCAGCACTCGCACTTACCTAAAACAAGTAAAAATGCACTTCGGCGGAATCAAGTTTTCTGTACAGCCGCTACAGCGTATAATCAAGGCCACCAAAAATAGATCTATCTTTCGGTGGTATCGGTATAATGCTGTATGAACTGCGGCCCATGAAACTTTAAACACGGCCCAGTGGTGGCCTATCCTATATCGTCGCCAGAAGCGCGAGTGTGGCTAACTTTACCCTTAAATAAATTTAAAGCTACTGAGGCTAAAGGAGGCTGTACTTTGGGTTTTTGATGACTGGAGGGTGGATAATCAACATACCAATTGCAGCCCTCAGCCCCTCAATCGTTTTAAGATCTGAGGGCGGACAGGAAAAAGTGCGGACGGACAGAGAAAGCCGGCACAATTTTCTTTTAAAAACTAAAACGACACCTTTTGATGAATGTTATTATTTATTATTGATAACCCGTTCGGTGAACCTCGTCGAGCATTTTCAAACTTCATTTAGAAATATAAACAAAATACCTAATGTCTACCACATTTGCTCGTACTTTGGAACCGTCATCTAGACATTGGATTTTAGGTTTCGGTAAATCATTTAGGAAAAACTGACATTATCAGCTTTTATTTTGGATTATTAACATGGGAATATTTTAAAAGAGCAAACTTAAATCCACAGTAATTGAAAAATAAACCACGGTCGCTCCAAGATCTTGAATTGTGGCTGACCTTTAAAGTAACTTAAATTTCTGAGAAAACGCTACCATGAAACTACTTAAACAGACGTCTAAGACTCATTGAATACCCTTAAACGACACTTTAAATTGCAAAATGAAAGTACATCCAAAATTGTTAAAAAAATAGCTTCGATTGATGCAATTACGCAAAATTTCAAATAGGAAAATTATATAAAAAAAACAAGTTAACGAAACTCATGAAAAATATCGGAGCAAAGCAAAATTCCTGTAAAAAGGAAATTGGCCAAAGAAGGTGGCCCACCGCCCCCCCCCAAAAATAAAATCTTAAAAGTGAAAAATTAAATTACATCCAAATTTCAATATACAAACAAGAAAGAAATATGGACTAATTTACTACAAAAAAAGGGGAAAAAAATATATATATGTATATAAAAGCATAACGGCAATTTCTGCAAATAAAAAAAATAAAATAAAATAAAAAATCTTGAAAAAAACCACTTAGACAAAACCGCCTCGCAGCGAAATGAAAGAAAGGAATAAAAAAAAAAATCTGGCGTATTTTACAGACAACCGAATCACGTCAAGCCCCATTATCCTTTGTAACGAGTTAATGAACGAAATCCCATTTGAATAACAGAGATAAGAACTAACACCGCCGTTTCCTCTGTCCAGGATCCGGATCAAACATAGGCCGCTTCCGGATTAAGGAGAGATGACCACCGATACTCACCCGCTGAACAAGGGGCCACGAGGAGAACAGTGGGAATTCGGAACCTCGAGACGGGATTCCATTACAAAAATGTATATATATATATATTTTTTTTCTTCAATCTAATACTTTTCCAAGTACTTTCTTTTCGATAATTTCTCATGGTACAGACACATTCGCACAAACGAGGACACTCACACACATATATACATATACACACATATACATACACACATATGTGTATATATATACATATATTTATGAGAGAGAGAGAGAGAGAGAGAGAGAGAGAGAGAGAGAGATATTTTGGAAAGCATGACATATTTTAAAAGCATACACATATGTGTATATACATATATTTATATTTGAGAGAGAGAGAGAGAGAGAGAGAGAGAGAGAGAGAGAGAGAGTTTGGAAAAGCATAATACCACAAGCCTCAGGGGGTTCAGTAGAGAAGGCAGCTCCTTACGGAAGCAGAAAAACAAAGAGAAAGGTAAGAGAAATAAAGAAAAACTGATAAGCTAAGAAATAAGATTCAATAAAAAATTATTTGCATTCAGTTTGATCTTCTGGAGTTCCAGCGATTTAACTACACTACCACTTGGAAGTCATTTTGTGATTTGATTCCAGCATTTTAATATATTTTTCTCTGATATTAATTTGTTCATTTATTTTTTCTTTTTTGATAAGTGGGATCTTCTTTCTGTATTTCCCTTTACTTCCTCTTGCTTCTTCCTGGTGAACACCATATTCTTTGGAAGCTTGAATTTCAAGTCAATTGCCCCTGTGGCGGGCTTGTTCCATAATTATGAATAGGTTTCACTAACTGAATAATAATAATAATAATAATAATAATAATAATAATAATAATAATAATAATAATAATTAATAATAACAATAATATGTAATAAAATAATAATAATATGCATAATAATAATAATAATAATAATAATGTAATAAAAACTTGCATAAGCAGCAACCATGGTAGCTTCGGAACATGAATGACCTTTTAGCTTCCTTCGCTGAGAGAAAAAACTTATATCATAACCTGAGTTACCTTTTGTTATTGTGAGTAAATACTGCATAACACGAATGTAAAAACGCAGACAGAATTGATAATTACTGTCTTTTATCAATAAACATAAACAATTTCTTATTCCCTGCAATTTTTCGGTTAACGCAGGTGACTGTCAATCATATTTTAGAAGCAAATTCAGCAAAAATGTTTTGATATAAAGCAACATGTCTCCTTCATGAGAGTGAATTTCTAGCATCTGCTCATGTGGGACAGAACAAAGACCATTTCCCCGGCAGAGCGACACGAGGACAGCAATAGAAGGAAAAGAGAAATTCAAGCGCTTTACAAAAGGAAAGCAGCGAGTAAGCCCATGTGCTGTTTTTTCTGACCAGTTACTGAATATAATGTGTATACACACACACACACACTTATATATACATATAAACACTTTTGCAACAACAACACAATTATATATATACATATATATATATATATATATATATATATATATATAATATATATATATATATATATAATATTATAATATATATATATATATATATAATATATATGTATATATAATATATATATAAATAACACTTAATATATCTTCATTCCATGCCATTATATATATATATCATAGTTTCTATAATGTAATATATAATAATAATAATAATAATAATAATATTTATATAATGTAATATATATATATATTCCTGTATAATATGATATATGTATATAATGAAACAACACTGCTAATACCATCTTCTCTAGCTGGCGCGCAGGGAGCAAATAAAACCATCACAGATTCTGCTTGTAATAATAATAATAATAATAATAATCTTATTCCTGGAACCATAAAGGTATGCCCCCTATGCAGGTACCCACGCCGGGAAAGGGTGGGGTGGGGGTTGGGACACATCATCTTGGGGCCTGGAGACTCTCGAATAAATAAAAAAAGCGGGTTAAGATTTTGAATCGAATGAGATACCATGACGTTTCATATATTTCTCAATTTAGCAAACTGGTTCCATTAATAAATTATAAATTTTTCCCCTATATTTTTTTATTTTTATTTCAAAGGTTAGGGTTGGGGGACTGGACGCATTTCTCAATCCCGTTTCTCTCAGCATAAAATGAGGTCTCTCTAGAATTCCTCTTGATGAGGTTAAACTCTTCTCTCTCTCTCTTTCTCTCTCTCTCGATGACGTTTCATATATTTCTCGAATTTGTCAAACTGGTTCATTAATAAATCTATAAATTTTTCATATATATTTTTTCTCTCTTTTCTCTTCTCTCCTCTCTCTCAACTCTTTTTCTCTTCTCTCGTTTTTGAACACAGTGATTTCTAAAATCCAGTTCAACTTTCTCATGTCTTCAAATGTTTACCCTCTCTCTCTCTCTCTCTCTCTCTCTCTCTCTCTCTTCCTATTATTTTCTCAATGGAATCAACCTCCTGTCGACTAAAATCACCCATATTTTCTCTCTCTCTCTCTCTCTCTCTCTCTCTCTCTCTCTCTCTCTCTCTCTCTCTTTGAAAGTAAAGAGATTACTTGCGAAGTGTAAAAAGGGCAGCCACTTGCTTTTCGTCGACAAGTAGGTTTTATTTTTTTTTATTCTTGATTTGGAATTCTCCCTACTTCTGTTTTCCCTGACTCTTGTAACATAGCCACATTTCTCGACTACGAGGCAGCTTCTCTCTCTCTCTCTCTCTCTCTCTCTCTCTCTCTCTCTCTCTCTCTCTCTCTCTCTCTCTCTCTCTCGCCAGGGCAAGGTAAGGGATTTTGGTTGTCTGTCAAACTTGCAATAAGAAAATTAAAAAATGACATTAAGCCATCATGTATCAGTGATACATCTTTTCGTAAGAGTATTATCAAACAATGTAACATAACACTAAGAACTTTCTATTAACTAAATAAATAAGCAAATAATACATAAATAAATATATAAAAAATTAATAAATTAATTAATTAATAAACACGGCGACAACCAACCATCACGTGATTGCGCAAACGAAATTCACGTACGACAAGCATTCGAATCGGCCGGGTACTAACACTGAAGTTGACCAGCAATGTATCTGGGCCTTGACTGGATGGGTGACCACTAATAAACGCCATTGGTCTATAACGACCCGGCCCTCTCCCCCATAAAAAAAAACCAACAAGATGAAAGTGTCTAGGTTCGAATCAACGAACACAAATCGGGAAGGCGATTTGTGCTCGTTGAGTTAACCGAAGATTTGGCCTCGTTGAGTTAACTGAAGATTTGGCAACGTTGAATTAATAGAAGATTTGGCCTCGTTGAGATAATCGAAGATTTGGCCTCGTTGAGTTAACCGAACATTTGGCCTCACTGAGTTAATGGAAGATTTGGCCTCGTTGAATTAATAAAAGATTTGGCCTCGTTGAAATAATAAAAGATTTGGCCTCGTTGAATTAATAAAAGACTTGGCCTCGTTGAGTTATTTGGCCCCGTCGAGTTAACGGAAGATTTGCTTTCGCTGAGTTATTTGATCTCGATGAGTTAATCGAAGATTTGGCCTCGTTGCATTAATAAAAGATTTGGCCTCATTGAGTTATTTGACCTCGTTGAGTTAAACGAAGATTTGGTCTCGTTGAATTAATGAAAGATTTGGCCTCGTTGAGTTAACCGAAGATTTGTCTCGTTGAGTTAACCTAACCATCCTCACAAATGTCTGTAAACATCAAACGACCAGAACGACACACGGGAAAACGACAATGGCGACGACAACAGTGACTTAATCCACAGCTACGGACTTACTCAAACTGATCACTTGTCGGTGCCAAGTTGGGCGGAAATCGGCTCCCCATTCGCCCCCCCCCTCATCTCCTAATTGCGAATCTGTGAAAACTATCGGCCCATCACGCTGCGAACATCCGGTCGCAGTCTCACGGGATTAACGGGCCTCCGACGTTCTTCGGACGTTTACGAGAGAGAGACTGACGTCCGTAAAATAAATATGTATGTTTGTGGAGTATGTAATAATAATATTTTTCCTAATTACCCGAGGTCCATTTTCCTGTGCTGCACATCCTTTAAATTCTGCTAATTTATATACATAAAGCCAAACACTTTACACACTCACACACATACAATATATATATATATATATATATATATATATAACATAAAACCCTCCTTCAAGGTATTACAAAAACACTACTGAGAAATCCAAAGCGTTTATCAATATGATGAATAAGGAAATAAATAATTATTTTCTAATATTGCATTAAACAATAAAGCCCCAAATCCCACTTCACGATATTCTGAAAACATTATTGAGAAATGAACTGCCAAAGAAAAAATAAAGACAGAATATTAATAACATTTATTTTTTGATACCAAAGTACAAAAATTCTTTAAGGATCTCAAGGAAATCATCTGTGAAAAAGGAAGGAAAACGGAAAACACAAATGCAAAGCAAATGACAATTATTATTGGCGAGATGCTGAACGCGACGCGATCCCGTCGGAAGGGCGTAACGGAAAACCGATTGGATCCTGTACTGATGGTATCTGATCGTCCAGCCTCGAGATTGAATCACTCCAAAACACCGGAATGAAGGTTTGTTATGGGGGCAGCGATGAGGGAAGGGAGGGGTGAGGAGGAGGAGAAGGAATATGCAGAGAGAGAGAGAGAGAGAGAGAGAGAGAGAGAGAGAGAGAGAGAGAAGCATTTAAACAGATTTCGATCCTTTATCCGTGTTTATCTAACGTGAGATCGTCAGTTGTTTTGTTGTTCGAGGGGGTTTCGACGGGGAGGGCCTTAGGGGGTAGTGTAATACCAAACAGGGCCAAGGGAGATAAACCGAGGGAAAAAGAGAAAGAGAGAGAGAAAAAAAAAAGAATAAAGATAAATCCTAAGATGCAATGAGCATCAGGAGCAGTATATTATACGCGGCTACATCACTCAGACAGCCTTTTATTCCTTTCCTGGCATGGGGAAGGGGTGGGGAGAGGTGTTAGAGGAAAGGGTTGGGAGGGGAGTGGAGTGGTTGCTATTATGAGCGCTCATGCCCGCGTGAAATACTAGAAGAAAAAAAAGGGGGGAGCCACGTTTTCGGAACTTATTTTAACACACACATGCTATACCGCCTCTTATCTCTGCCCCAACACGAAAAAAAAAAAAACACAATAAAGTAGATGTAATCCAATTTGCATTTTCCATCCGGGTGGAAAGTAAAACAGAACCATTCAATAACAAGGAAATCAAAATACGGGGTCGTCTGAAGCATCCATTCAAGAAAAAAAAAAAGTTTATTAAACTTCCTGTTGTACACTACTCTTCGATTAGATAAATATGGATCATTCAGCCATATTTTTTCATTTCGCTTCCGTTAAGAACAAAAGCAGTCAGAAATTTATTTTATTGCAACGTCAAACAACTTTGAGTAATGACAATTATCAGGAACAATTTATTTGTCGAATGTCTTCATGTACAGGTTATTGTCTTTTCGTTGAAACTTTAATAATAATAATAATAATAATAATAATAATAATAATAATAATAATAATAATAATAATAATAATAATAATAGTCTAACTTTAGAAAATAGCCACAAAGAACAGTAAACTTCTGTACAGACTAGAATGCCCATGGATGAAAAAAATTATTCAAGACTGGAAAACTAGCAATGAACTATTTATTACAAGTTCATGCCCACGTGAATAAATCACTCCAAAGACTAATTACACTCTTTAAAGGATGGATTACTAAGGCAGCCTATTAATAAGACATCTATGATAATGAAATCCTAGAGGATCTGATTTTGTTTGTCCTCCCCGGGTAACAGTAGGGGAGACATGACACAGCCACCCACCCCTGCAAACCGGTTTGTCGGCCCCGGGTAGTGGCGGGGGTAGGTAGGGGAACGGGAGGGTATGGGAACACTTCCACCCTCCTCCTTGCAAACCTGTTTGTCCGCCCATGTGGGGCCGGGGTAGGTAGTGGATCGGGAGGGTAGGGGAGACAGCAGCGCCGGGTTCCAGCGCGCGTAGCGCACACCAACAAGCTCCTATTACAATGGTTGATTCATTCCTCATGCAGTTTTATTAAAGGGAGTCTGTATTTTTATACCTTATATTTGTTAAAAAAAAAAAACTGCTTCAAAGCGGGACATTAATATATATACTTATATTTTCACCACTGAAGAAACCCATGAAATGGTTCAAGAAAAATATCAGAAAATATGTGATGATAAAAAACCGAAGGAATTTAAATGTCAAGAAACAAGTAAAGGTATAGGTACCAATGGAATATGGATTGGAATTGGAATATACAATTTAGGCCAAAGGCCAAGCGCTGGGAACTATGAGGTCACTCAACGCTGAAAGGGAAATTGTGAGTTAAAAAGGTTTGAAAGACATAACGTGAGGAAAACCTCGCAGTTGCACTATGAAACAGTTTTTTAGGAGAAGGTGGAAAGGAAAATGGAGGTAAGATAATATGAACGGAGGTACAGTAAAAAGAATGAAAGGGGTTGCAGCCAGGGGGCAGAACGGATGTTGCAAAGAACCTTAAGTAATGCACTACCTCCCTATGGGGAATAAAATATGGGTGAAAATTAGTGCTGACTATAATTTCATTGACAGACATGAATTTATGGACTGAAAAATAACATCAAATAAATTTGTCCGCGTCAGAGAGAGAACGAGATAGAGAATGAATGCTTTAAAAACATTACATCTGCTTTACATATTTTGTTCACATCAGTGCTATCCTCTTTAAACAGAAAAAAAGTGAACAAAAACAGACGGGATATAAAAAACTCATTATTTCACATCCCACAACAGAAATAAAGCAACACATTAACTTTGCTGATGCTTTTGTACGCAAGTGAGAAAGACAGACTATCGCATTCGTGTATTTATTGCCAAGTGAGAAACGGCAATGTTGTTCTTTGGTGTTTAACAAGGTTTCCCCTGAATGGCTTCATTTTAAAAGGCAATTTTAAATTCACTGGAATACATGAAAAATATAGCAATGTCATACTTTTGGCGGAATTTGAGGGCTTATAATGTTCTCATAACAATACGAGAAGCCCACTATGGCAAAAGTCCAATAATATCCGGGTTCTATGGTGAAATTGTTATGTTCTTAGGTTTACTAAAGGAAGGCTATCCTAGGAGCATGCAGGAAGGCAGTCTAAGTTCGTAACGTCGAACTGCTTCATCGAGCATCACTGCTCACGGTGCGCGGGCGCAACATGGTCGCTTTTCCAGAATCGAATGGTTGTTATTGTCACCCTTCCAAACCGACCACCATCACCCTGAGGCCTCTGACGCACATTGTTCCAGCAAGATCTATGAAGACTTAATTGCCACTGGTTATCCAGTCACCCTTCGAGTGGAACCAATCCTTTCAGCAACAAGATAAACCAGAACCAGCTAAAGACCTGGGTCATTGTCACTTTTGTGGGTCCCATATTTGTAATCACCTTCCGCTTGTGTAAAGTCATCAGACTCACTTCTTACCCATTGCACACCCAAGTAGGCTACAGAATGGGATGAGATATAAAATTCGGGCCAAAGGCCAAGCGCTCGGACCTATGAGGTCATTCAGCACTGAAAGGGAAACTGAGAGTAAAATGGTTTTAAAGGTGTAATATGAGGAAAACCTTGCAGTTGCACTGTGGAACAACTGTTAGGAGAGGGTGGGAAGTAAGATGGAAGAAAGAGAATATGAATACAAGTACACTGAAATGAATGAAGGGATTGCAGCTAGGAGCCGATGGGACGCTGCTAAGAACCTTAAGTAATGCCTACAGTGCAAATAGGCTATACTCGAGCATGCGGAAAAGTGGTGAAAATCATTTTATACAAAGTTCCCAACCATATGGGGAAGCTCAACTCGTGGATTATGAAAAGACAGCGGTATCCAGCTTCGTAATTCATGAGATCAACTGAAGCGGTGTTACCTCAAGAAATAAATGCAAAAAGCAAAATGAACTACCGACAAAGGTGGTTTATTCATATCAACAGAACCTTTTTGTGTATTCAGCTTCACCAGACAGAACACCTAGAGATGGGCGCTCTCCTAAACTTTCATATTACTTAAAGAATTGGGCGAGAAAAGCGAAATTCCCACTGGGCATTTTCAAGGAAGCGCTGAATTATTTATTGAATAGAAAATTTGCTTTCAACCTTACTAGAAGTAATTCTTATAAGAGCCATCTCCGATGAAAGGCTGATAATCCAGGCACTTGAGAAACAGGACGGAAAGACTTATTAAACTGAAGGAAATGCTATCGATTGCATAGAGAATATAGAATTTAGGCCTAAGGCCCAGCGCTGGGACCTATGAGGTCACTCCTCGCTGAAAGGGAAATTGACAGTAAGGTTTGAAAGGTGTAGCAGGAGGAAAGCCTCGCAGCTGCACTATGAAACAAGTGTTAGAGAGGATGGAAAGTCAGATGGAAGAAAGAATATGAAGGGAGGCACAGTAAAAGGAATGAAAGAGGTTGCAGCCAAGGGCCGAAGGGGCGTTGCAAAGACCCTCAAGTAATGACTACAGTGCACCACGTGAGGTGCACTGACAGCACTACCCCTTATGGGATCGATTGTATAGATAACTGCTACGTTTAACATTCCCAGCTACTCTCAGAGTGGTTTAGCTCGATCTGAAGAGATTAACGGTTCTTATTTGCATTACTAATTACTCAAATTCAGACAAAACGAAAAACAGAATTACAGTAGTCTCATAGGATAGAAAAAGTGATCTTTCTTAGTGCTTAACACCAGTTTGAGTGACAGGTATAAAATTGTTCATCATTCATCGAGCAAAAGTGCTGATTATAAATGTATTATCAGACAATAATTCCAGTGTTCACTGCTGTTAGTTTTAGTGATTATTTTATGCTATTCTATTTTTAGTTTTCTATAAAAAAAAAACTATTGTACCGGATTTATCTGTCCGTCCGCACTTTTTTCTGTCCGCCCTCATATCTTAAAAACCACTGAGGCTAGAGGGCTGCAAATTGGTATGTTGATCATCCATCCTCCAATCATCAAACATACCAAATTGCAGCCCTCTATCCTCCTCAGTAGTTTTTATTTGATTCAAAGTTAAAGTTAGCCATAATCGTGCTTCTGGCAACGATATAAGACAGGCCACCACCGTGCCGTGGTTAAAGTTTCATGGGCCGCGGCTAATACAGCATTATACCGAGACCACCGAAAGATAGATCTATTTTCGATGGCCTTGATTATACGCTGTAGCGGCTGTACAGAAAGTTCGATCGCGCCGAAGGAACTTCGGCGCATTTTTTCCTTGTTTATATGACTTATGAGTAATGAGCGTAAACGCATAACTTGCAAAAGATGCAGTAACTGAATCATAGGAAAAATTTCCCTGGGCAATGCGTTCACTGGATAATCTGGATTCTGGACCATTAATCATTTGTTAAGGGAACAAACATCTTAAAAAATATTAACCTTTATGAAACGATGCTTTTAAACTACGCAGAATGTCTTTTTTTTTATTTTAGTAAATTTTTCATACATTGTGTAGTACAAAACCCCACTGGGCCAACCCTAGCATTCTCGTCCATGTCAAGCATTTTCGTTCTGAGAGAGAGAGAGAGAGAGAGAGAGAGAGAGAGAGGTATCTTTTTTTTTATTATATCTTTTTTGTTTTTATCACGTTTTTCTTCATGCAAGCAGTGTAATGAACTAAATATCATTTTATAAAGCAAAAACATCTGTACTGTTCTCCATGAAACGTATAATGTAAATGTGTAAATGTTATACAGTAACATTTTGTTTAAAAAATTTCAGTTGATTTTGTTTAATAAACAATTCGTTTACACTCTTACTTCTTACAAGATTGCAACAGAGAATGACTGGTTTTGCTTTGCTATTTACAAAATTTCCATCAAAATAAACGGGCTAAGAGCATGCATACTCTGTGCCGCATGGAATCATGGATATACAGTTGGTATCACTTATTCTAATTAATTTGGGACAGTACGAGTGAATGAATGGTTCCCTCGAGCATTACTACTGATGGTGTGCTCGTAGGATGCGGACGTCTGCGTGCTTCGCAGAGACCGCGGGTACAAAAATTTACACTTACTGTATTCGCCTAAAAAGAGGAAATGTGTTTACTCATTCATGAACCTTAGGGGATGAGTGATCTGCAGTTTGGCTATTTGAAGATGATAAATGAAAATGGACAGCAACATTTCGGAAGAATTCTTTCTAGATTTTAGTAGCAATATTAATGCACTTCCTGGAAAATCTTGCAGTCCTAAAAAAAACATATCTACTATATACATAAAATTTAATTTAAACAAGGAAAAAATGCGCCGAAGTTTCTTTGGCGCAGTCGAGTTTTTTGTACAGCGCACAATCAAGGCCACCGAAAATGATCTATCTTTCGGTGGTCTCGGTACAATGCTGTATGAGCCGCGGACCTTGAAACTTTCAGCCGGCCGTGGTGGCCTGTGCTGTTGCGTTGCCAGAAGGACCATCATGGCTAACTTTAACTTTAAATAAAATTTTAAAAAAATACTGAGGCTAGAGGGCTGCAATTTGGTATGTTTGATGACTGGAGGGTGATTGATCAACTTACCAATTTGCAGCAGTAGTTTCTAAGATCTGAGGGCGAACAGAAAAGTGCGGAGAGAAAAAAATGCGGACGGACAAACAAAAAGTCGGCACAACAGTTTCTTTTCGAAAACTAAAACTAAGGAAGAATGAGCATTTTTAACGCAAAAGATCAGCAGGACCGGAAACCCAATGCAATTGTCTAGCGGGTTTGACAATAATATTTTCATGAATATCGTAATTTACCTGTTATTCGAAAAACGCGTGAGTTTTCTATACATGATTTAATTCAATCGAGCCATGCAGGTAAGTTCAAAACTACAATTTTGTTTTGTAAAACCATCTTTAGTAAAGACAGTTTTAAGTAAAGATAGTTTTAGTAAAGATAGTTTTAAGTAAAGATAGTTTTAGTAAAGATAGTTTTAAGACTGCTAGTTTACTTGCAAAAGGCAGTCTTAAAATGATTTATTTTAACAGTACGTCCTAAAAACAGTTTTAAAGCTGCCTGTTTGATCATAACTGTCATTTTTTCCATAACACAATTTCTATAATGGAGAATTTTCCTTATTTTGTACAAAGAATTATTAAATGTTTTCAATGTGTGAGAAAACACACCTGACTGGGAATTTATGTCTTTCTTGCTCCAAGGTTAGGCACTATACTTGTCCACTTCCGGAAGTTCATGTCTTGTCAGAAATGTGTGAAAATAAATTAGTAAGTACCGAGACGCTGCCTCTTACTCATCCCGTACCTACAATGCCATTATACTTAACTAGAAAAGAAATATTTACAAGAGAAAAAGTGTTCATGAAAATCTAGCGTAAAACCGTACCAGCGAATTACAAAGGAAAAAACATACAAATATTACATAAAACAAAGGTCTGAATAATAGAAGAATAAAATGCCTACTAATATAAAAAAAAACAAATACCACAAATAATAAGAAAAAAACGAAGCCCATGAATAAAATGATGAAGAATTATACCGCCTTGCTTTAAAATAAGCTGTAATTTAGAACACTAGGAGAATGCTACAAGAAACACGACGGCCATGAATATCAGAAAAGATTAATTCTAATGTAATAAGAGAAAATAATGCCCGCACATACTTCATGAAAATTATTCTTTTAAACCAGTGGTTCTTAACCTTTTTATTACCACGCCCCCTCTAAGAGTTGGTCCTTCCCTCCACGCCCCCCTTGCATCTATGAGTAAAATTCCCTACCAGATTTAAAGGAAAAAAATAAACCAACAAAAAGGAGAAAGAGAAGGGGTGTTTTTATTCTTTTGGGACTGAATTAGTGAGATAACTGACATTGCTTCTTAGCGAATCTTGTTAAGAGAATAACGAATATACTTAGGGCGTTTTTTATTTTTCCCTAGGGCTCGCGCCCCCCGGAAATTGCTGACGCCCCCCAGGTTAAGAACCACTGTTTTAAATGCTAGAAGGAAATAAGACAGAGATGAGCCTGATATCCAAAAGGAAAAAGATGCTCGAGAATATTAGAGGAAAACCGATGTCCCCGAATACTAGGAGAGCAAAAGGGTCTCAGGAGTATTAGTAGATGGCCTCAGAATATTAAAAGGAGTACAAATGCCTTCCAATACTAGAAGAAGCAAATAAAAAATGCGCTGAAATTTCTTCGGCGTAATCGAGTTTTCTGTACAGCCACTGCAGCGTATAATCGAGACCACCGAAAATAGATCTATCTTTCGGTGGTCCAGGTATAATGCTGTATAAGCTGCGGCCTATGAAACTTTAAACACGCCCCGATGATGGCCTATCCTATATCGATGCCAGAAGCACAATTATGGCTAACTTCAGCCTTAAATAAAAAACGACTTAGGCTACAGGGCTGCAATTTGGTATGTTTGATGACTGGATGGTGGATGATCAACATGCCAATTTGCAGCCCTCTAGCCGCAGAGGAAAATTTTTCTCCTCCAATACTGGAAGAAAAATAATAGCAAAAAATATCGTAAGAAAAATTATACATACCCTCGAATGCTGTAACAAAACAAATGCCCACATGCATAATCGGTAAAAACTTGATCCAGATCAAATGAAAAATGGTCCCAAAAGATAGGTGCTAGTACTAAATATGGCGGAAGCTCAATAGGACGCCGTGTTTAGTACTAGCCCCTCGAGGGTCAATGTATTATATACAGCCATTTGTATCAAGGCCTAGAGTATTCTCTAGACCTTGATTTGTATATTATGTGGACGACAATTTACATCCATAAACGATGTCTTTGATCCCCGAGGGGCTACTACTAATCAAGGCGTCCCATTGAGCTTCCGCCAAGTTTAGTACTAGCACCTCGGAGGTGACGCGTAGCTAACAAGCCAAAGTAGCACCAAATAATGTTTATGAATAAAGGAGAAAGTGACGGACGTCACGGAAGTTCGTGATCGTGTGGCTTCCTGTATCTGATGAGGGATGGTATTGATGCCTGTTTCAGATTTTCTTTTTAATTCTCTGGTAACTGAAATATTTTCTCTACTGTCTGGATGTCATATTTGCTCTGCGCGGTGCTTTTTTTTTTTTTTCTCCAACAATGATGCTTATAAATTAAGTCAACGCTATCTGTACCACGGAACTTCAGCTAGCGCTGTTAGTTCAGCGCTCCAAGAACTGGCCCACGTAAGGAGAGTGTTGTCAGTGCACCTCACGCGGTGCACTGTAGGCACTACTTAAGGCTCTTTGAAGCGTTCCTTCGAGCCCTAGCTGCAACCCCTTTCATTCCCTTTACTGTACCTCCGTTCATGTTCTCTTCCATCTTACTTTCCACCCTCTCCAACAATTGTTTCATAGTGCAACAGCGAGGTTTGCCTCCTGTTACACCTTGAAAACATTTTTACTCTCAATTTTCCTTTCAGCACTGAATGACCTCATAGGCCCCACCGCTCGTCCTTTGGCCTAAATTTTATATTCCATCATATTCCAAGAACCAGCGCCTGCTACTCCGTTGTCATCATTCCAGCAACATGCCTTGAATTAGCTTCACTGGAAAACTTTCATGGAAAGATTTTCCAGGAAGTACCGGTGATGTCCCTCGGTGTAATAGAGGTCGTAATGCTGCTGTAAAGATAACTGCACCTGTGCCTTTGACTTTGCGGGATATACAGCTTTTATGCATTTATGTGTGTATCTGTTTTGCTATTTTGTTTTTTTCTGTTCATCTATTTATTTTCTTCTGTTTTCTATTTTTTTTTTTTTTACGTGAAGGTGTTATATTCTGCGGATATCGGCCTTTTAGTCTTATTCAAAATAAATGTCCGATCACTTCGAATAATAATAATAATAATAATAATAATAATAATAATAATAATAATAATAATAATAATAATAATAATAATAATAATAATAATAATAAAAATAAACCTACTAGACAAAGATGTGGTCCTCGAATACTACAAGAACTAAAATTGAATTACTTCACGTATTTCGGATTTGATTTACTGAGCGAATACTAAGCACTGGCGTTCCACCAATAGGTGTCTTGGAATAATCAAAATGTTTGATTTAGTTTACCATAATTATTCAAGAATTTTTAAAGCTATGAAATTATTCGTATGCTTGATAATATTTCCATGCCCAAAATCCTTAGCAATATTACATTTTCAAAACCAATGACATTCTCTCCAGTGTCTAATAAGCTTGATAATCGATTAATTGGTCCAGAAATACCAATTACTTTAAACTGCTTTAGTAAATTTCAGAAATAACAGTTACTTTAAATGGCTTTCGTAAAATCCATCTGTCATTGGTTAAGAAATATCAAGTATATGAAAATTCTTATGAGCATTCAAGGCTTCCTGATCGGGTAAAATTATTCAAATACTTTCAGTTCTAACAAAGTGTTATCAAGTCCCTTCATAATGTATGCCAATAACGCTACCCTGTAGGGACGGCCAGCTTAGGTCATACATTTTATCGCTAATGCCATATATCTTATCATTCGTATCATAACCTTTGACCAAAAAAGCCATACATGTCTATCATGTCATATCTTTCATCACAAATGTCATAAATTTGTATTAAAGGGAAAAATTACAAATCATCGGCGTATTTCTCTGCGGAACCCTGTCAGCCATATATCTGGCAAATGACATATTTCATCAAAAGTCTCATAAATTTTATCACATATGAGAAATATTAAAAAGAAGAAAACTATCAATTTCCCTCTGGGTTCATTCAAGTCACTCATTGTTTAAAGTGTAATATATTTTATCATGGTGTCACACATGGGGTATGCCTTCACAATACACTAAAAATTAAGACGTTAATCTTTCCATTTTTCTGTGGATCTATTTATATCACAGTCTCATTAAAAATGCCATACATTCACGCAACACAAAACAGCGTAACATATCAACGGCATACATTTTATCAGAAGTGTTAAGCAATGTTTTATGCAACCGCAACACACTAAAAGTACGAAAAAAAAATTAGCCATCCATTCCTACAGGGAGTGAGATGAGTAGCCTTAGCCTACGGTCCTACAGGACATGATAGGAAACGCTCAGGTAATGGTAATTGGAGCTATGGGAGAGAGAGAGAGAGAGAGAGAGAGAGAGAGAGAGAGAGAGAGAGAGAGAGAGAGAGAGAGAGAGAGAGAAAGCAAAACCGGCCAATCGGTTCAATTTACAGTTCAGACCAGATTCATCATCAACATTTAGACGCGGAAAAAATCTCGCTAGGTGCAATTCGCGCCTATTAATTGTGGAAAATTAAACAAAGCTCCCACTGCTACAAACAAAAGAAAAAAAAAAGAAGCGAAGGATGCGGGTAATGAGTAAAAAACGCAAATTACTCGAAATAATTAAAGTCGGATCTGATGTCGGAATTATTGGCTGATACCAATAACGCGTTCGTTTCTTACCCCTCTTACCTGAAAAGGGGGTGCTGGGGGGAGGGGGAAGGCAGTGCTGTAGGGTTCTGGGATTGGTAAGGGAAGGGGGGATTAGGTGGGTAAGTCCTCCCCACGTCCCTGATGACATAAAGCCTAATCATATCCAAATATACTTCAATTTCGAGAGGCTGTCTGTGTGACAGTCCTCAAGGATTGGCAGAGAGAGAGAGAGAGAGAGAGAGATCTTCAGTCAGGGCAATAAACTACTCTCTTTTTCTCTTTTTTATTCAAATACAATGACGTTTTCCTCCGTGATGTACTACAGATAAATTCTATAATGAGGTTAGCATCTTTAGATTTTTTTTTACTAGATACATATCCGTTCTCTGTGATGCGTTACGTATATTTAATTTTACTCCAGAAACTTCTGTACATTTGACAGAAGCAGATTAACAGACCTTTAAAATCTTCAAGACTGCCCTATACAATTTACGGTGCCGTAAGAAAAATAAAACAATAAATAACTAATAAAATAATAACACGACTAAATGACCGTAAAGAACGCACCTCAAAACACCGTGATTGGACGAGACGGGCAATCGGGATGACGTCACTCCGAAGGACGGATGACGGAGCCACTGAGACAACGGTTTCAAAATGCGCATGCTTGTGCTTGCAAATTAATAAGCTCTTCCGCCCTCTCCTGGAAATAATATGCTTCCAGATCCTCCCCCAACCCTGGAAGCCTACAGGAAGACCTACCCCCTCCCCCCCTACCCACCCCCCAAAACGACACTAGAGAAGGAGGAGGAGGAGGAGGAGGAGGAAGATGGTAACCCCTACAAGAGTATACCCACCTACCCAAATGACAGAGGAGTAAGAGGTGGAGATGAGGGACGAGGAAGCGGTGTAGGCTGAGGTACAGCGGAGGAGGGTTGGGGAAGGGGAGGGGGAGGAGAAGGAGGAGGGGGAGGAGAGCTCTTTCCAATTGCTTGGTGGAGACAAGGACTGACAAACCCGATGTAATAATTGCCGTGCTCTAATTCGCCCACTTAAAATCCGGTAAAATGCAATCTTCCGTCGTTCAGCCTCGCAGTCGCAGTGATTGGAAACGTCGCTTTGAAATGATTTGGGCAGAAAGCCTGGTGGGTGGACCCTACACAGGAGCCTATTAGGAGGAATGGCGATGGCCGGCTTTGATGGGTTAGAATGAGAGACACAGAAAGACATTTCTCTTTATAACATCCAGCTCGCTTTCTCTCTCTCTCTCTCTCTCTAGAAAAAGATAGTCTCTGTATATTCTTTCTCTCTCGCTTTCTCGGCGTCTCTACCAGAAAAGATAATTAATTTATTTATGTCAAAGTTAAATAAACTAGATTAATTATGTCACACAAAAAAATACACACCACATAGGGCTGAGAAAAGCTGTTTTTTTTTAGTATTGCATTTGAATACACACAAAGTATAAAAAACAAAAACACAACAAAAATAAATTCCAGAGAAATTTTACACAATTATCATACCGATAAAAGTAATAGCAAGCGTGTTTCTTTTTTTATTATCTCACAAAACCATCAGAAGTCCGTAGGACAGAAGTCAGGTTGAGACTCCCAGATAATCAGATGCTCCTTCAAAGTATCCTACGAAGGTACAAAGGCGCTGGAGGATTGGAAGGATCAAGGAAGTGGAGTGAGGAATAGAAGGAATAGTTAAAACCAGGAGGCCGTTGCTCAAATGCCAGGAGGAAGGATGAGAGTGTCAAGGGGATGGGTTAGGAAGGCCGTTAGGAAGGTATTGCATACAGTGTGCCCTGAGGATTTCGTTGCTGGTGTTTATTCCATTTTTTTCTGCACCTTCTCCTCAGAAAAAGCTGCATTTTCTCTCTGACTTTCCAACACTTAGCTGTCCAACCTCTTTAACTTTGTGTCACTCCAGATTTTAGCCTTCATTCGAGAATAAAGCCTTCAGATGAGTCTTATGAAAGTCAAGAAATGAAACTCAAGCTTGTCTATAAATGTTCTTATAATAATAATAATAATAATAATAATAATAATAATAATAATAATAATAATAATAATAATAATAATAATAACAATAATAATAATAATAATAATAGCATTCAGAGACCGCAAACCTTCGCCAAGACTGATTCATTGATTGATTTGTGGCTATTACAACTGGCGTCACAACATTTACCGCCAAGGGTGAGCAATTCAACCCCCACTCTACACGTGGTCCCTTCTCCCCAAAAGTTATACTCCTAAGATCAAATCACGTTGACAGTTACAAGGTGCACCTTTTGGCAAAACTATCGTAAAAATCCTGTTAACAACGAAGCAAACAACCGGGCAAACAAACAAACCCAACTAAAAACAATTCCTTTGTCAGAGGTGAAAAGAATCGAAAGCTTTTGAGGATAAAACGGCTTTGCAGACTGTATCCTCCTCACTGCGTGAACAGAATACGATAAAACTCAAACACAATCATAAGTTTTAATAGAAGGTGACTACAATGGCATACAAACAAATCTTAAGAATTCAAATTTTCAAGCACAGTAACACTGTACGCAGGATGAACAAGAATGGCTGATGAAAAAGTGGACACGCTCTTCCCATTTTCAGCCAAATAGTTATGAAATGGCTCCAATCAATTAATGATGTTTGTTGGAATAAAGTATAAAGAGGATTGCCATTTTTTGCCTTTTCATCCAACTCTAATGTGTTTTCCATAATAACCTTCACCTACAGACAAATGCTACCCAATCAAAAATTATCCGGATCTTTCCTAGGCAGTGACCCCCAACAAAGTTCGGGGGTCGTTATCTAGGATTAATATTTTTTGGAGGTCATTATCTTTATGATATTTACAGTTATTTTATGTTTTTATTGTCATCCCCAACGGGATTGCACTAAACACGCCGCAAAGGTGGATACATACCGGGTTAAAACCCTTGGGGGTCACTATCTAGGAAAAATCCATTTATCTTTTGTATATTCACAACATATTTAGTCAAGGTGAACGGGAGGCTTGGAAAATATGGGGCTGATGAAGAGAAACCTGGCGTTTGGCCACTATGTACTGAGACGCTCTTTGCGAATCTGCATGAAGAATTGCAATGCACTGCAATAAGCTCACAAACAAAAAGATTAGTCTTGCAACAAGATCTATATGATATAACACACCGGGTGCTATAGAGGCTAAGGGGGATTTAGCCTCAGAATTGATAGAAAACGCACTCCGAGTAAACCTTTCAAAACTTCAGTGAGGGCTACGGGATTCTGAGGCGCTCAGTAATCCATTGTTCATCACTAACTTCTGTACATAAATGTTCACTGGTCTTCCCAGAGCAAATTGAAATTCAAAGCAATAAGACCTTCTTTAAAAATTTCCTATATTTTTAAAGAAATATGAAAGGCACTTATGAAGGCGGTCAGTGTTTTCAGTCCGACTTCAGTATTATCGAATGCCTGAATGCAACCTGTTTTACATACATACATACTAATTCACTAACTTTACAGGGATTAGTTCGCTTGACGGTCAAGGGAACTTTGCCCAAAGCTTTTCTTGTTCTACATAACTTCAAGAAATACAGTAGTCGAATATTCCTCCAGACAATTAGATTACTTTCAGATCTCAAATTTCAAGGATAACTGTGATTCACTGGAACGCTAACTACATCACGACTGGCCCAGTCTCTTAATTTTATTGCGTAAGAAACAAGTAAAATATGCGCCGGCTTCTCGGCACAATCGAGTTTTCTGTATAGCGTATAATGCTGTATGAAACTCTCAGCCACGGCCCATGAAACTCTCAGCCGCGGCCCATGAAAATTTCAGCCACAGACCGGTGGTGGCCTGTGTTGTTGGCACCTATAGCGGTGCCAGACGCACGATTACGGCTAAATTCAACCTTTAATAAAATAAAAACTACTGAGGCTAGATGGCTGCAATTTGGTATGTTTGATGATTGGAGGGTCGATGATCAACATACCAATTTGCAGCACTCTAGCCCCAGTAGTTTTTAAGATCTCAGGGCGGACAGAAAAAGCGCGGACAAAAAGTGCATACGGACAGGCAAAGCCGGCACAATAGTTTTCTTTTCAGAAAACTAAAATGAGACATGGCAAGATTGATATATAAGATTTTTCAATGACTCAGCGACTTTATAGGTTACTGAAAATTTATTGCAATAAAGAACTCATGTTAGTATTACATATATATCTGAAATTTATAAGATTTCAGATTAGGTTTATTGTTATTTAGTCCAATATGAATGTTTATAATTCCGATGATCGCTTGAAGTAAAACTTTCAAAACTAAGTTCCAATATCATTGATGTTATAATTATCATCCTCATGATGGCTTCTCTACTCCTTCGCCTCACTATTATTATTATTATTATTATTATTATTATTATTATTATTATTACTGGGAAATATTTCGTCTTACATAAGATTTATAGTCCGAGAGGAATCGTATCAATAATGGATTAAAATTTATACTGAACGATGAATACTACAAATGAAAATAATTTCAAGAAGCAGTGAATTTTAATAATCAGTCCATACAGTGATTGGGTTTGGATCAGGTGTATTAGCTTCTCTGCCTTCTATTTCCTGTAAACACCATAAAACTTAAATATAGGTATTGTTCATGCCGTGATAATTGCTATTATCATAATTAAGATCGCAAAAAGTTATGTTTTTTTAAACACTTCTACATCTGTCACAAACTGAAAAATCAGTATTCATAATATATATATTTTTTTCTTTGACGGAGTTCTCTGTAAAACTGTTTAGAGAGAGAGAGAGAGAGAGAGAGAGAGAGAGAGAGAGAGAGAGAGAGGCATGGGGGGGTTCGCTATACTGAAGAAAAAGCCGGCCTCTTACCACCATGAGCAAACCTCGTTAATTAATGAACTGAACTGAACTGAATATGGAATTTAGAACATAGGTCAAGCACTGGGACCTATGAGGTCATTCAGCGCTGAAACGGAAATTGACAGTAAAAGGTTTGAAAGGTGTAACAGGAGGAAAACCTCGCAGCTGCACTATGAATCAATTGTTAGGAAAGGATGGAAAGTAAGATGGAAGAAAGAGAATATGAAAGGAGGTACAGTAGTAGGAACGAAAGGGGTTGTAGCTATAGTCCGAAGGCACGCTGCAAAGAACCTTAAGTAATGCCTGCAGTGCACCGCATGAGGTGCACTGACAGCACTAACCCCCCTACAGGGTCGTTAATTAATGAACAACACAGGAAAAACTCGTTGATCATTTGAGGTCGCTCGTTGCACTGGCATTATTCCGATAAAGCAAGAAGATCAACGATTTTGGCAGAACGTGCATCCTTTAATAGTTTATTCCTGTTTTTCTCGTTATCCTTTTGCTATCTTCTATACGCTGACTTGTCAGAAATAATAACAGCGAAAGTTCTGCTTTTGTTAACTGAATCACAACTGATCCTTTTTTTTTTTTTTTTTTTTTTACAAAAGTATGTTTAATCAGATTATTATTATTACTTCAGTAGATGAAACCTATTCACATGGAAAAGCACATAGGGGCCACTGACATGAAATTCAAGCTTCCAAAGAATGTTGGTTTCAACATCCCACCGCAGACCCCACACTGCGGCAGTAACTGATCATGATACAGAGCCGGCGATTTTTCATCGCCCTGGGGGAGACGTGAACCCGCGCATCTGAGTGGCATGCCACGACACTAACCACTAAGAAATGTCTGCAATACAAGTTTTTGACAAACAGTGAGCCTGCGTCCTTATCGTGTGTTCAGTGTGTTTTACTGAATGAACAGTTGCAATATTATTCTGATAATAAATGACAAAGTTATCACATTTTCTAAAAGGAGTTCCGAAAGTACTAAGATAACCTAACCTTGTCTATATTGTCTTTTGTCCTACCCTTAAGCTAGTCTATTAAAATGTGTCCCCAAGACCCCGATAAGTATCTGCCAAAAAATGTAGTTCATACAACTCTGGTATCGTCTATATCCCAGAGACTATTACATTTTTATCTTTAACTAATGCGTCGCAAACTAACATATCTTCATCTGCATTAAATACTTCAATATGCCATACATGAGCAGTGTATTATAATTGTCTATGTTCCCCTACAAAGCCCCCATTTATTTTTTCCCCTGAATGTTCATGCTGCCCTATATTTCCCTGAATACAGCTATTGTAGTACCGATATCCCTGTTACCCTCGCTTTCCTTGACAAATTTCCCCTAAACACGGCTATCAGAGCATCAATAGCCTGGTCACCTACGTATTTTTATGGTTAAATTTCCCCTAAACAAGGGCTACAATCGCCTCGTTATCAGCGTTTCTGTACCAAACTTAACCCCCGTAGTGCCATCAGTACACCTCATGCGGTGTACTGTAGGCATTACTTAAGTTTCTTTGCAGCGCCCCTTCGGCCCCTTAAGACACTTGAGTAATAAGGACTCTTCTTTTTAAAGCTATTTATGTGGGGATATATAAGGAAGAAAGGATTTTGTCGTTCGCTGTGGTCCGCGCTTTCGAGATCCCGGCAGATTTGAAAATTGACCCAGCAGTGAACAGATACCAGGGCATCTGGGGCCGAGCAAAAGGGCGTGTGGCTAGCAACTTCATCCTTACAACCACCCGTTCTAAAGACAAAACAGGGAAGCGGAAGGGAATGGAAAATATCCCACGAGAGCGAGAGAAACTAATCATGACTACGTAGGAGGTGGTCGATGATTGACAGCATTGTAAAGCGATACTGTTTATGCATATATATATATATATATATATATATATATATATATATATATATATGAATATATACTGTATATATATACACACATATATATATATATATATATATGTATATACATGCATACATACATATATATACATATGATTTATATATATGTATATATATATTGTATATATTCATATATATACATATACATACATATATATATGTATATATATACATATATATATATATGTATATATATATATATATATACATACATATATATATATACATACATATGCATAAACGAAAGTATCGCTTTACAATGCTGTCAATCATCGACCACCTCTTACGTAGGCATGATTAGTTTCTCTCGCTCTCGTGGGATATTTTCCATTCCCTTCCGCTTCCCTCTGTCCTCTCCCTTCCTCCCTTCCTCCCTCCCTCTTATCCCTCCCCTTCGCAGGGATCAGCGCGGTACCTGCTGATCGCTGATCACCTTTTCCGGATCATAACAAATAAGCCTCGTAATCACCGACTCCATCAATCGGTTCCAGTAATATTCGCTCGCATTTGCATCCGGCGACGCGATCTTATCCTTCGCCCGAGAAAACATGTCCTTCAGAAAAATGCTGTCTGTATTATTAAGAAAATAAGTTTTTCCTATTCGCGTTTACTCTATAAAGCATTTTTAAAATGTAAATGATCTCAAATAAAGAGAAAAAAAATTATACTATAAACCATTTTTAAATGTAAATGATCTCAATTACAGGAAAAAAATTATTCGCAAGAATTTTTATATTGCAACACGGAAACCTGTTCTCTGGAAACACTTTACTAGAACATTTGAAATATAGGAATCATAAAGATCATTATGATTCCTAATATATATTCAATGAAATATTCTTCATAAAAGTATGACACAGATTATTATAATGCGCAGACCTTGGAGATTTTTTATTCATTCCTGAAAACGAATTGCTCATGAAAGTATGATTTGTAACAGATAAAAAGAATATATTTTGATGATATTTCATCAACTCTACTAAACCTATTCTTTACAAACCCATGATATTTCACCAGCTCTGCTAAACCTATTCTTTACAAACCCATGATATTTCACCAACTCTGCTAAACCTATTCTTTACAAACTCATGATATTTCGCCAACTCTACTAAACCTATTCTTTACAAACCCATGATATTTCACCAGGTCTGCTAAACCTATTCTTTACAAACCCATTATATATCACCAACTCTGCTAAACCTATTCTTTACAAACCCATGATATATCACCAACTCTGCTAAACCTATTCTTTACAAACCCATGATATTTCGCCAATTCTACTAAACCTGTTCTTTACAAACAAGTGACTTGAACCACAGGAAGAATAAATTCCTAGGACGCCTTATTCCCTCGAATAAATAAATCTGCTTACAAAATATGATTCAAATTATTAAAAGATTACATTCAGAGGGAGGCTTGTTCGCCTCAGGCCTACTTTTTT
>NC_089796.1:11439301-11456801 GCF_040412425.1 Macrobrachium rosenbergii | reverse complement strand
TTGGTGAAAATACTCTATTCTTGTGTGTGTGTGTGTGTGTTAAACGTGATTTCTTGATCTTAGTTATTTACTTAGTTAATTCACTTTCTTGTTTTACTTCAATATTTCTTTTTCCGCACTTGGCTGCTTCTCAGAGAGGAGGACTGAATAATAATAATAATAATAATAATAATAATAATAATAATAATAATAATAATAATAATAATAATATCCTCATAAGATCAATAAAAAACATATAAAGACGATTCCAATTAAACAGATATAAATGACTGAATAAAAAAAGTATAATAGCTGGTAAAAATAAATGATGAAAAGATCAGTAAAGAAACGAAAGGAAGATAGACAATCAAACTACAGAACTCTACCCAAAGCGTTTGGGTGGACTTGAAGCGGGCTATGGCCCAGCACAGGATTTAAGAACAATGGTCGTAAGGTTGCCAACCAAATGCCTAAAGGCAACTCAAGTCACTTAAGAAAATATTCATGAATGAAATGAAAAGGGCTGTTGAACGTCCTGAGACAACCGTACAGAAATTTGATCAAATTTATACAATATCTGTTTACATAGCGTTTACGCTCTCTCTCTCTCTCTCTCTCTCCACTTATTTTCTATTTAGGATAAAATGTCTCTCTCTCTCTCTCTCTCTCTCTCTCTCTCCACTTATTTTTCTATTTAGGATAAAAATGTCTCTCTCTCTCTCTCTCTCTCTCTCTCTCTCTCCACTTATTTTCTATTTTGGATAAAATGTCTCTCTCTCTCTCTCTCTCTCTCTCTCTCTCTCTCTCTCTCTCTCTCTCTCTCTCCACTTATTTTCTATTTAGGATAAAAATGTCTCTCTCTCTCTCTCTCTCTCTCTCTCTCCACCAATTTATTTCTCCCCTCCCCTCTCCACATTTAGGATAAAAATGTCTCTCTCTCCACTTATTTATTTAGACAAAAATGTCTATCTCTCTCTCTCTCTCTCTCTCTCTCTCTCTCCACTCTATTTATTTTCATTTAGGATAAAAATGTCCATCTCTCTCTCTCTCTCTCTCTCTCCACTCCATTTTCATTTAGGATAAAAATGTCTTCTCACCACTTATTTATTTTCATTTAGGATAAAATGTCTCTCTCTCTTTTCTCTCTCTCTCTCTCTCTCTCTCTCCACTTATTTTCTATTTAGGATAAAAATGTCTCTCTCTCTCTCTCTCTCTCTCTCCCCCGCCCCTCGACGAAAGATTACAGCTATCTCCCACTCACAATCCATTCCCTTCGAAAACCTACTCTCTCTCTCTCTCTCTCTCTCCGACGTAGAATTAACATCCATCCCTTTTTCCCTCTCTCATCTATTCTCCTCGGAGGAACTACAACCAACCAAGGGCTAAAGCTCTCTCTCTCTCTCTCTCTCTCTCTCTCTCTCTCTCCCTCGACGAAAAATTGACAGCTATCTCCCACTCACAATCCAATCCTTCGAAAACCTTACAATTCTCTATCTCTCTCTCTCTCTCTCTCTCTCTCTCTCTCTCTCTCTCTCTCTCTCTCCGCGACGTAGAATTAACATCCATCCCTTTTTCTCTCTCTATCTCATCTATTCTCCTCGGAGGACTTACGACTAATCAAGGGCTAAAGCTCTCTCTCTCTCTCTCTCTCGACGTAGAATTAACATCCATCCCTTTTCTCTCTCCCATCTATTCTCCCCGGAGGACCTACAACTAACCAAGGGCTAAAGCTCTTTCTCTCTCTCTCTCTCTCTCTCTCTCTCTCTCTCTCCCCGACCCGTCAGATTGTTTATTGTCTATTGCGAAGCCGTGGAGTCATCGAACAAACTGTTTCGTCAGGCGGTTTTAAACAAAGGCTCTACACATGGCACTTGTTCGCCATGGAGTGAATCTCCTAAGTGTTTACAGAGCCTCCATATGCTCTCTGCGGAGGTTACTTACCACCTACTGTAACACTCCGGCACAAACAAGTGTTTACGCGGCCTCTGTCCAGGAGCGTTTCCTAGAATTGAATACAGAATTCAGGCCATAAATAAGTATACCTTAGTTTAACCAGACCACTGAGGTGATTAACAGCTCTCCTAGGGCTGGCCCGAACGATTAGACTTATTTTACGTGGCTAGGAAGCAATTGGTTACCTAGCAACGGGACCTACAGCTTATTGTGGAATCCAAACCACGTTATAGCGAGAAATGAATTTCTGTCACAGAAATAAATTCCTCTAATTCTTCATTGACCGGCCGGAGAGTCGAACGCGGGCCCAGCACAGTGCTAGCCGAGAACGATATCGACCCGTCCAATGAGGAACTAATTCAGGCCATAGGTCAACGGTGGGACCTATAATGTCATTCAGCGCTGAAACGGAAACTGACAGTGAAAAGGTTTGAAAGATGTAACAGGAGGAAAACCTCGCAGTTGCACTATGAATCTATTGTTAGGAGAGGTTGGAAAGTAAGAGGGAAGAAAGAAGTGAAAGGAACGAAAGAGGTTGCAGCTAAGGGCCGAAAGCATGCTGCAAAGAACCTTAAGTAATGCCTATAGTGCACCGCATGAGGTGCACTCCGGGGTGCGTTTCCTAAATTTATTGTACGTTCTAGTATCTTCGTACAACTGGCTCCCTTTTGGAGAAAGTCCGGTTACAAATAAAAAAAGAACAATTTATGTGTGACGGAATATGTATGAAAGAACAGGCATAAATTGTCACGAGGGAAAGACTGGGCGCAGCTTCATTTATGTATTGCATTCAGTTAAAAATGACCTGATTTTCATGAAGGCTGCCGTTAGAGAATATCGAAAAGTTTATTAGGTCGTTGAGGATATCAGCAATATAGGAACATGATTGTTATATGGTAAAGGAGATCAGTAGAATATGAATATATTATATATATATATATATATATTTTATACGTATATATACGTATGTATATCTATCTATCTATCTATCTATCTATATAAATAAAGATAGTCTCCACGAAGGAAAGAGAACAATGGAGTGCAGAAAGGCCTTTTCGACTTATCGCTAAAAGCAAAAAGGACGATAAGTCGAAAGGCCTTGCAGCACTCCTTTTGTTTCTCTTTCCTTCGTGGAATCTTCTTTGTTTATATATTCATCACGTTATATATCTATCTGATCAGTTTTTGGCATAGGTATATATATATATAGTTATATATATATATATATATATATATATATATATATATATATATATATATATATATATATATATATCCCAAAATTCAGAGGCCTCACCTCCGGAGAGAGAGAGAGAGAGAGAGAGAGAGAGAGAGAGAGAGAGAGAGATAGGTAATGGGTTAGATTCCTGAACCAGGAGTGAATTATGTATCTAGCAATTCGCCCACTGTTGTGAGCTGCAGTCAGGACGGACAAGGGCATGGGGCTCGCAACCTCATCTGAAAATGCTTCATAAAACCATCCCATAAGCTTACATACGTATATACATATGAGTTTAAGTAACAGAAACCAGGAACAACTATATCGACTCTGTCTATTTTATTTTATGAAATTTAATTTAAGCTTTCAAGCAAAGCACTGGAGCAGTTTCGGCCATTCAGCACTTAAGGCAGTGAAAAGAGGGAGATTGAGTGGTTGGACAGCAAGGGGAAGATATCTAGACAGTGAAGGATAAGGAGTACAAGGATCTACAGGTGCACTAAGAGGTAGAAGTTAAAGAGGCTGGACAGCAAGATGGAAGAAAGGGAGCAGGAATGGAAATCAAGTAATAACAAATAAAAGGCTAAAAAGTGGATGCAGTTAGGGGACGAAGAAAAGCTGCAAACACCTTTTAATGTTGCCAACAGTGCACCGCGTGAGGGTGCACTGACGTCACAACCCCTAAGGAATCGGATCATTTTAGAACGATCTAATTTCGAAACATTGTTCCATAGGCTCAACGACGCATCGAAATCCCCAGAAACTCGTAAAGTAGATCCTCGGACCAAGCCTTGCGCGCTGAGGTTGTAATAATAATTAGACTAACATTTATTCTGGGCCATAAGTCAGTAAAGCAATAAACACATTGACACCAAACGCCGGCGCTCCTCGCACCTTTGACCGATAAACGCTGCGGCGCTGTTCGGAAAGCGCAATAAATTACGCGATTCTGGGCGAAGCTGATGATAAGATAGGCGAAGATGTGAATGGGGAAGGAAAAGCAAATACTCATAAAAATGCTGATAAGAGAGATTATGTTTCATGAAGAGATTTCCATGGAAAAACAGGTGTTTGTTAACATTCAGTTATACACACACACACACACACACACACACACACACACATACATATATATATATATATATATATATATATATATATATTTATATATATATATGTATATACATATATGTATACAAGTATATATATATATATATATATATATATATATATATATATATATATTTATATATGTATATATATTTATGTGTATACATATATATACATACATACATACATATATTATATATGTATTTATTAAATATATATATATATATATATATATATATATATATATATATATATATATATATATATATATATATATATATATATATATATGAGAGAGAGATAAAGAGAGAAGAAAGAGACACACCACACACACAAACACAGAATTTAATTAATTAAAAAAATTATGTGCGTAAACAAGTAAAAACGACACGCCTGTTAGTAAATATGCAACAAGAAAACTAACGAAGGAAATTTAAATGGCTTTACAAAGTACGCTGCCTCAAATCTCACAAAACCGCCCGATCCAATTAATATCAATTTCTTCTACAGCTAACATCTAAATCTACAAATATAAACGAAGACAGAAGTTAATTTCATAACGATAAGTGTGTTGTGAATGAATATTCAAAACATTATTAAAAATGATGATACTGATAAGATTAGTGATAACAGTTAAAAAATATGAATAAAATATAATCTATTTTGAGTCTTGACTTCTAGGAATATTAATCCTGCAGATGATGAGATTAAGATGATGATGACGCCACTAATAACGCTGAAGACTGCAAAGCCAATGAAAAAGGCTCTGCTGACAACATTCAGACCTGGGAATACTGAATTGTAAAAGATTATATATTTATATATATATATATATATATATATATATATATATATATATATATATATATATATATATATATATATATATATATATATATATATATATATATATATGTAAGTGTATATATACATATATACATATACACATATATATTATATATATATATATATATATATATATATATATATATATATATATATATATATATATATATATATATATATATATATATATAAAAATGTTTCCACACGGAAGTTCAGAACTTCAATATCAACTTCCTTCCTCAACAGGTCTGACACCACAAAATCCGAAGACAAACGGGAAGAGCCCGAGTGAGTTCTGCCGTTACCTTAATATCCGTTCCTCAACGGCGTCTTTTCGCATAAAGTAATCTAAATCCCTTTGTAGATCTACGTAATGGCCGGCGGCGGGAGATCAAAGCGCTTATCACGTTCCCGCGAAGCCCTCCTTTTTAACTTCTTGCCGTAAAAGCCTTCATGGACAGACGAAAGACTGTGCCTATAAAGCTTTGTGCTGGTATAGTGGTTAGTGTCGTGGTATGCCACTCAGATATCAAGGGTTCGCGTCTCCCCCAAGGGGATGAGAAATCACTGGCCCTGTGTCGTGATCAGTTACTGCTGCAGTGTGGGGTCTGCGGTGGGGGTTGAAACCAACATTCTTTGGAAGCTTGAATTTCAAGTCAATGGCCCCTTTGGTGTGCTTGTTCCATGTGAATAGGTTTCATCTGCTGAAATAATAATAATAATAATAATAATAATAATAATAATAATAATAATATACAGGGTACAATCAGCTAAAATAGGAGCCGTGACCGAGTGGCGCAGTATTCGCCAGTCTTATATACGTCTGGATAAGACTGTCACCCACCAGTTCACTCAGGTGTTAATAGGTACCAGCATCTGCTGAGGTCAGGATAAAGGGCCTGGGGGCTAGCAACCTCATCCTGGCAATCTCCCCTTCAAGGGTTGAAAGCGTATTTTGAAAAAAAAATGAACATCTTTCTGTATATTTCCTAAACATTTAACCTACCATTTAAGGGAAGGTTACTCATCACCTTAGAAGTGGAATCCATATATTTAGCTTCGAGTTATTTGTAGTTTGTGCTTCTCTTCAAATGTTCAAAATCTTGTTATAAAACAGACTTTTAGATCAGAAAATTATCATCAACCCAAAAAGTATGTCAAGTTTATTAACATGGTTACAGGTTCAAAATAGTTCACGTCTAAAAACAGACTCTAAAATGACAAAATGATCAGTTCAGAAGTGTGTGGGTTGAAAACATGTTTGAAATACTGTACAAATAGTATCATGAAGTTACTAGACGCCAAAATACACTCGAGATAATGATCAGGAGGAATTTATGGCCGAAATTAAAAAGAATCCTACCGACAAAATCAACAATAAACACGTTGTTATAGAAAAATTACTGCCAGGCAGAAATGACCTTGGAACCACCGTGATAATCTCAAGATATATGAGCAGCCGAAATTTTGAGTACTTTATGACATGCGACATAATTTCTGAGCCACTAAAAATGTCCAAAAATGCGATGTGAGTCAGATTCTAAACAAATGACATTTGGGATAACTGAAAAAAGTAAGATTTTGAGAAAAAAGTAAGATTTTGAGCAAAATAATAACGCAGGATTTTTAAGTGCCACCTACTGTTAAAATACGTAGCAAATTTTTTGTCTAAAATCAAATACTTATTTACTATTTACTTTGTCCATGCTTGCATGCATAGTACCGACAAAACAAATAATTCATAAAACTGCAAAAATTAATAAATTAATTACCCGAAAAAGACTTATTACGAGTTCTGGAGATTTAAATGGCTATGATTATATAGTTAAGGAGAGAGAGAGAGAGAGAGAGAGAGAGAGAGAGAGAGAGAGAGAGAGAGAGAGAGAGAGAGAGAGTCTAGACATATCTAGAGAGTAGATATAATATATATGTATTATATATATATATATATATATATATATATATATATATATATATATATATATATATATAGATATATGTAGAGAGAGAGAGAGAGAGAGAGAGAGAGAGAGAGAGAGAGAGAGAGAGAGAGAGAAACGTCACCTTACTGTAATAAATATTTAATCCACAGCAGCAGTAAACTTTAAGGGGCCGAATTAGTAAGTCTAAGTTGCTATTAAAAGCACTTTATCCTCGACGATTAGCAACTGTTGCTGACAAACAGCGTACGTTATGACACCTTGCGTAACATGTTCACAGAAGGGGACGACGCATGCGCAGTAAACAATGGGATTAAGCGCTAAGGTAAAGAAGGCATTTCTAAGAAAAGCAGATATCCTGATTAAAGATAACGCTAAAATAAATGCTGTTATTATTTTTATTATCGTTTCTTCTTCCTCTAGTGCATTTTCTTATTTCATTTATGGCAAAATCTTACGATTACACCCGTCCCATGTTGGAGTGAGATTCATGTTTTCCCTCTGGAATGGAATGGAATACAAAATTTAGGCCAAAGGCCAAGCGCTGGGACCTATGAGGTCATTTAGCGCTCAGATGGAAATTGAGAGTCAAGTTTTAAAGGTGTAACAGGAGGAAAGCCCGCAGTTGCACTATGAAACAATCTGTCAGAAGAGGGTGGAAATTAAGATGAAAGAAAAAAAAAATGAACGGAGGTACAATAAAAGGGATGAATGGTGTTGCAGGTAGGGGCCAAAGGGACGCTGCAGAGAACCTTAAGTAATGCTTACAGTGCATCGCGTGAGGTGCACTGACAGCACCAACCCCCTACGGAGATTGGTTTTTGATGTGTTTTGAACGACTGTGACCTTCAAAACCGATGACCCGCCCTCCAGCCAGAGGGTACCTTGGTGGGAACTGGGAGTTTGGTGGGGGACCACAGCAAACGATTAATTTAAAACGTTTTTGAATGTCACATAAAAACAAAATCTTAAGAAAACATAAATTTTAAAGAAAAAATGATCAAACCAAACCTATCAAGTAATGGTGAATTTTTACTTTAAACCATAATTATATTTCTGTTATCTTCTGTAACTTCTTTCAAACGAACACCATATTCTTTGGAAACTTGAATTTCAAGTCAATGGCCCTGTAGGCCTGTGCCATATGAATAGGGTTCATAATAATACAATAATAATAATAATAATAATAATAATAATAATAATAATACACACACACACACACACACACACACAATAATAATGTTGTGTCATTAGAATAATAATACACACACACACAATAATAATAATAATAGTAATAATATAATAATAATAATAATGTGTTTTTATAGTTTCAGGCTTTCATTTCGTTAGCAAATGAGCAGTTTTAGAGACACTGAACGCCCCTCCCCCCTAATTACATCCTACCATCACGACGGACTACTTTGGATAAGTGGGGTTTTCAGGTGGGGGCCAAAAAACAAAAAGAGTGAACTAAAAGAATGTGTTTAACCTACCCTAACATAGGGAGCCGGGTCCTTAACCTGGCCGGGGAATCTTCCCAGTAGCCCCCTCCACTTGCCCTAACCTTGGGCACTGTAAATTAAAATAAATAGGGTTGCGACCTAACCTAAGGAATGTGACCTTCAAACCCGTCATGCATGACTCGGTTTCCGTGGTTCCTCGATCCAAGAACTCCCCGGGTTCCACCAAGGTGACCCGGATTGACGGCTGGAGGGCGGGTCAGCTAAAAGAAACGTGTAACTTCCTACGTCTTTGAAGGTCGGACTCGTTCAAAAAACGTCAGAAAAGTCAGAAAAGGAAGACGGGTGTAACTGTACAAGTTATCCAAATTCTTCTTCTTCTACTTATTATTATTATTACTATTATTATTATCATTATTATTATTATTATTATTATTATTATTATTATTATTATTATTATTATTATTATTATTATTATTATCATCCTCTCTTCTCTTCTATTATTATTATTATTTTATTTTATTATTATTATTATCCTCTTCTTCTTTCTTCTTCTTTCTTCTTCTTCTTCTTCTTCTTCTTCCTCTTTCTTCTTCTTCCTATTATTATTATTATTATTATTATTATTATTATTATTATTATTATTATTATTATTCATGAAAATCTTACAATCGCATTCACTAAAATGAAGTTATAGTTCATTAATGGTGCAAGTGTAAATATATATTCTTAATATATATATTTACAATTACACAATTGTGAAGTTCTTTACCATTATTATTATTATTATTATTATTATTATTATTATTATTATTATTATTATTATTATTATTATTATTATTAAAATAGGAGAACATCGGTTATATGGAATAAGCCAGACGTCATCAACCTGTTACAAAAAAAGCCTTCACTGACCAGGACTCCATTTGTGAATGCACAGATACATAATGATAAAGAAACACACACGAATAAAACATATATATATATATAGCAGGACATGAGAAATAAGTCAGAATGATTTTCAGTCAAAGATTTATAGCTTTTTCGCGGACAGACCCCGTAGTGGGTTAGCGCCGTCAGTGCACCTCGTGCGGGGCGCTGTAGGCATTACTTAAGGTTCTCTGCAGCATACCATCGGCCCCTGGCTGCAACCCCCTTTTTTCCGTTTACTGCAATTTCTTTTCATTCTCTTTCTTCCATCTTACTATACACCCTCTCCTGAAAATTGATTCATAGTGCAACTACGAGGTTTTTTCCATTTCAGCGCCGAATGACCCCATTGGTTCCAGTGTTTGGCCATTGGCCTAAATTCTATATTCAATTCGGAAACAGAATCGAGGTCTTATACAACAACAGCCGGGCGTCAGTAACGACTACCATAAACAGCAAAGTGGATAACAAAGATACAGTGAATTAACGTAAGACAAAATACACCTCTGTTATTTTTTGTGTATATGTACGTGCTTCATGTGTCTTCGCGCATGCGTGCTCTTCGTAATATGCTGGTTGTGTTTATACGATTCCGCGTGTTTTTAGTTTTCTGTAAAAGAAAACTATTGTGCTGGTTTTGCCCGTCCGTTCGCACTTTATTCTGTCCGCACTTTTTTCAACCGCACTTTCTGTCCGAAGCCCTCAGATTCTGTAAAATTATTGAGGCTAGAGGGCTGCAAATTGGTGTTGATCATCCACCCCAATCATCAAACATACCAAAATTGCAGCCCTCTAGCCGCAGTAGTTTTTATCTTATTTAAGGTTAAAGTTAGCCATAATCGTTCCTCTGGCAACGATAAAGGACAGGCCACCACTGGTCCGTGATTAAAGTTTCATGGACCGCAGTTCATACAGTATTATATCGAGACCATCGGAGGATAGATCTATTTTCGGTGGCCTTGATTATATGCTGTAGCGGTTGTACAGAGAACTCGATTGCGCCGAAGAAACTTGGGAGCATTTTTTACTTGTTTTTTCGTGTGTGTATGCAAGAGTACCTCTTTGCATATGCATGAGTTTTTCTTCTTTCACACAAATGTTTTTTCTTGCATGCCTCTATTTTACTTTTGTCTATGCGAGTGTTTTTCTCTATGTACGAGTTAACAATCAGCGCAGGGAAGCGGTAATTATTGCACAAAGGTTCTCTACAGCATTCCCGTGCCATTCAGGTACACTGCTTTCTGCCCCTTAATTTTCATCCGGTCTCTAGTCTCCTGCTACTTAGCTGTCCAACTTCTTTAACTTCACCTTTCTCCGGTTCTTACCGTTCCTTAAAAACAACTCGTTGTGCCATATGAGAATACAGCTATGGAACACAGTGCTCAGTTAATAATTCACTTAAGACAAGATATAAATGTAAAAGAACAGTGAAGAATTGTTATAAAATTTTCAGTGAGCTATGTTTCCAAATCAGAAGACTGCAAGGAAAGACAGACAATTCTGTCAAAATCATTATTTCACACCTAGTCTTTTTGTTTAAATTCAGAGAAGAATATTAATCCTACTGCCATTTCCATACAGCGTTTTCGATGGGCGTAAACGTTTGTTAAGTCTTACTGTTTCCGGAAGCTCATCTTGTGGAGTCACGTCACTATATATATATATAATATATATATATATATATATATATATATATATATATATATATATATATATATATATATATATATATATATATATATATATATACATAAATATATATGTAAACATATATATATATATATATACATTATGTTATGTATGTATGTATATATGCATGTGTGCCTGTATAAAGCTTATCTGCATCTACCACATGGATTACTCCAAAAGAAGATAATATGTGTGTCCCCTTTTCTTCACTCACTTCTCACTGAAGGATCAGGTAACGGGAGCGGAACAAGAGAATGTTCGGTATCGTCACTGAACCCTTTGAGCTGCCTTTCGTCTAAGCATACTAATAGCAGTCGTATCCACTAACACACGAACACTGTGATAAGTGAACGATGAACTAACTTTAGATAATTACGGGTCTTCTTTACATAATTAGTTATCTTATGGTATACTACAATGAACGCCATTAAAAAATGATTATAAATCAAAATCTATTTGTTGTTTGAATTAAAGAGGTTTTATTTATTTCTTCTTTACTGTTCTTCATGTGTGGGTGTTCCTTTCTGTTTATGGTTAACTTCCGAGTTCCCTAAGAATTTTGTTTAATAATAATAATAATAATAATAATAATAATAATAATAATAATAATAATAATATTGCAGCACTGAAGCAATTCCTATCATTCATATATAAGCATTCCATTCTGTTTATGGTTAATTACCTAATTCCATAAGAATTGTGCTAATAATAATAATAATAATAATAATAATAATAATAATAATAATAATGATACAGCGCCGAATACAACCATCGACGCCAAAAGACTTGAACGGAAAAAATACTCGTATTTCTTTGACAAAGAGGGAAATAAACACACGTACCATCACAAACAACTCAAATATAAATAACCACAGTCATTAAAACCCCTTAAATATTATCAAATTATAGTGGATAATTTCATTAGGAGTGGGTTCCCATAACGGCATAACAGGAGGAGAAGAAACGAAACCCGAAAACAGATGGAACATGAAACCGCTTCATGCTGTGATTTGTTTTCTTCAAAATCCACACCCAGCCACCAGGGACTCTCTTCTCTCTTCTTCACTCTTCTCTCTCTCTCTTATTTAATCTAAGGTCTGTGATGACTTTTCTTTTCACTATTATCATAAGAAGACTCAAAATAGCTGAGTGTGTGTATGCTTCATTTAACAAAAACCAAAGTTCGTTATTTTAATCTCTCTCTCTCTCTCTCTCTCTCTCTCTCTCTCTTATAGTTCTTCGCTGGGTGAGCGGGTTCCGTTCTCAGCTACCACTCTGTTGGTCGAGAGTTCGAATCTCCGACCGGCCAGTGAAGAACAAGAGGAATTTGTTTCTGGTGATAGAAATTCATTTCTCGGTATAATGTGGTTCGGATTCCACAATAAGCTGTAGGTCCTGCTGCTAGGTAACCAATTGGTTCTTAGCCACGTAAAATAAATCTAATCCTTCGGGCCAGCTCCTTCTAGAGAGCTGTTAATCAGCTCAGTGGTCTGGTTAAACTAAGATATACTTATTTTTCTCCCCTTCAGTTACTCTTGCAGCGAGTGAAAGAGATGGATAAGGAATTGGTATTGGAATCTGAAATTTAGGCCAAAGCCCAAGCGCTTGGACCTATGAGGTCATTCAGCGCTGAAAGGGAAACTGACAGTAAAAAGGCTTGAGAGGTGTAACAAGAGGAAAACCTCGCAGGTGCACCAGGAAAAAATTGTTAGGGGAGGTTGGGAAGTCAGACAGAAGAAAGAGAATATCAACGGAGGTATACTAAGTAATGAAAGGGGTTGCAGCTAAGGGCTTTAGGGACGCTGCAAAGAACCTTAAATAATGCATATAATGCATTGCGTGAGGTGCACTGAAGGCACTACCCTATGGGAGATATGGAAAAGTACACTAAAGGATCGATAAGCTGAACATTATGTTGTGTTTTTATACATCAATCAAATATGTGAGCGATGTTCCATGAGGAAATTTTCAGAACTCTCGATGTAACAAATTCGCTTCCACTAGCCCAGGCCTGAAGGAGAACGGGTTGTAAAAAGAGAGTATTAAGCTTCAATAAAAAGGACAAAAGATTATACTTTCACGAACAGCACAGTCACGCACCCCAGGAGCAAGATCTGAAATACTACAAGTAGAGAAAGATAAAGGTAGGATTCGGCAGAATGGGTCTTAAATACAATGGCAAAATAACGACCATAAAAATGCATTATGAGGGGAATTACATGTTTACTGCAGAGGAAATTAATAAAGAGAAATGACCGAAATACACAAACACAAAAATAATAATGAAAAAAAAAAAGAATAGTTAAAGTGTGTGTGTGTGTGTGTGTATATATATATATATATATATATATATATATATATATATATATATATATATATATATATATATATATATATATATATATATATATATATATATATACATATATAATAATAATAATAATATAATATTATTATTATTAATTATTATTATTATTATTATTATTATTATTATTATTATTATTATTATTATTATTATTAACCGCAACGCCTCATTACGAGATTCGACCTCACGAAACCTCCCGAAATTTTGGTCCTGTGGCTTTTGTTGTCGGAATTTCTCTCCGTGTCGGTTTGAAAGCGAACCGGAGCCCGACACGGGATAAGCTACAAATTGGTCGGTTACGTCACATCTCACCCGTGACGTCAGGTCACGTGACTTGACTCCTTGGTGGTACAAAAATTCCAACTTCATCAATTACCGTCTGTCTACATACACGCAAGTACATGGGGGGTGTTGTAGGGAGAGAGAGAGAGAGAGAGAGAGAGAGAGAGAGAGAGAGAGAGAGAGAGAGAGAGAGAGAGAGAGAGATAAATTCATTAAAGTGAGAGAGAGATATGTGACAGAGTTCACCACAGGAAAAATAATCATAAAGACAAAATTAACCTCTCAGAGAGAGAGAGAGAGAGAGAGAGAGAGAGAGAGAGAGAGAGAAAAGACAAATTTATTAAAGTGAGAGAGAGGTATGTGGCAGAGTTCACCGTAGGAAAAATAATCATAAATACAAAATTCACCTTTGACACACACACACACAGAGACAGAGAGAGAGAGAGAGAGAGAGAGAGAGAGAGAGAGAGAGAGAGAGAGAGAGAGAGAGTCGCTGATCTGCAAACATGCGCAAACGCACCCGATAAAGTAATCTAGTTACATAAACAGGAAGATATGCACGCAACACACACACACGCAAGGCTAATCTCGGTGCATAAACATAAAAGCAAACGCATACGAACGCAGGGTCATGCAAGCACACAAACATGTTAAGCTAATAAGTTAAGAAGCATACACAAACACAAACGCGCACAAACACAAGCAAAATTAATATGCTTTTCCCGGAAATCGACACAAACACGCAACAATAATCTAGTTGTGTAAACGAAGATATATGCACGCAACAGCTTGCACACACACACACGCACTCGCAAGAATAATCTAGTTATGCAAACGAAGATATGCACACAACTGCTTCCACACTCACACACGCAACAATAATCAAATTATGTAAACAAAGAGATATGCACGCAACTGCTTGCACACACACGCAACAATAATCTAGTTATGTAAACGAAGAGATATGCACGCAACTGCTTCCATACTCACACGCAACAATAATCTAGTTATGTAAACGGAGAGATATGCATGCAACTGCTTGCACATACGCACGCAACATAATCTAGATATGTAAACGAAGAGATATGCACGCAACTGCTTGCACACTCACACACACACACACGCAACAATAATCTAGATATGTAAACGAATAGATATGCACGCAACTGCTTGGACACACACACACACGCAACAATAATCTAGTTATGTAAACGAAGAGATATGCACGCAATTGCTTGCACACACTCACACGCACGCAAAAGAAACGAACTTACCACATAACTCTAGCTATGCCAAGACACGCAAGATTCAAAACCAACACGCAAACGCTCATATGCACGCAACCTCACACGCCAAAAATAAATAAAATTCACCGGCGAAAAACGCTCGCAATTCGCGGGCAATAAACAAGGACGCCAAACTGGGCATAGGTACCCACCAAGCAAAACACAGACAGAGCTGCCAATCAGAAATGTTGTGACGACCTCCTGACCTTTCTTCTCCCGTGGCACTCTGACCTGACCTCGTGTTGACCAGGGAACACTGTTTTGACTAAAACGGCCGAAAGGGGTGAGGAAGGCTGGGCACGGGTCATCTGGAGGTCATGTTGTCGGGGGCGATATTAAGCGTGGCCTGTTTACGGAGGTGTTTGCCCAGATGATATGGTAAACATGTTAGATAATCATTGCTCTTGACGTAGACCTGATTACGAGGTAGCATTTATTATTATTATTATTATTATTATTATTATTATTATTATTATTATTATTATTATTATTATTATTATATTATTAAGAAACAGTGGTGTAAGTGTAAATATATATTAGAAATATATGTACGAACGTTTGTACATATATGTTCTAATATTTACACTTACATCACTGTGGATTTCTTCAACATTTTAGTGACTCATGTTGTTATTTTATTATTATTGTTATTATTATTAATTGTTATTATTTATTATTATTATTATTATTATTATTGTTGTTGTTGTTGTTGTTATTATAACGTCGCGATCATCACAGTGATCAACTTAAAGGGATTACTATTACTTTTGTTCTCTAACAGTATTAGGAATAATAATAATAATAATAATAATAATAATAATAATAATAATAATAATAATAATAATATACGCTTACGTGTGGAGGAGTATGTCGATGATTCAGGATACTAAAGATATGTTTGAGTGACAGGATGCAACAACACGCACAAACAAATATACGCACACGCGTGAAAGCACACAAACACCAGATAGCCCTTTATTGACCTTTATTTTTGCATTTACTTTCCTATAGAATAATTTCTTTACAAAATATTTGCTCGCTTTCTCCTCTATAATTTTATCACTGACATTTTTCTTTTATCTGCCACTTGCTTTTTGACTACCATATTCATTTGTACAGTTCGAAGAAGGACGGATAAGGTAGTCGAAAAGTAAATGGGAGATAGAAAATAGTAAAAAATGCAATCGAAGTGTCTTCGGCGCAATCGAGTTTTCTGTACAGCGTATAATCAAGGCCACCGAAAATAGATCTATCTTTCGGTGGTCTCGGTATACGCTGTATGAGCTGCGTCTATGAAACTTTAACCACGGCTCGGGTGGCTCGGCCTATATCGTTGCCAGACGCACGATTATGGCTAACTTTAACCTTAAATAAATAAAAGTTACTGAGGCTAGAGGGCTGCAATTTTGTATGCTTGATGATTGGAGGGTGGATGATCAACATACCAATTTGCAGCCCACTAGCCCCAGTACTTTTCAAGACCTGAAGGCGGACAGAAAAATTGCGGACAGAAAAAAGTGCGGACGGAAAGACAAAGCCGGCACAATAGTTTTCTTTTCAGAAAACTAAAATGTCAGTAATAAAATTATAGAAGAGAAGGTGAGCAAAAACTTCATAAAGAATAAGAACTTACTGTACAGGAAAATTAATGGCAAGATAAAGGTCAATAAACAAGTAGATTTCGAAACAAAATATTCAAACAGGGAGATGCTGTCTAAAAAGAATGCAGTTCCGGGTACAAAGAGTACAAATTCTGAAGACATGGTGGATATGGAAGATAATAAAGGCAGAGTTGAATGCTGCAAGAGGTGGAGGGAATTCGTGTACGTGACTGGTGAGGTATTCGAGAGCAGATAGAATACAGGTGACACGTACAGTGCGGTCGTGACAGTTGCTGTGCTTGCTGTGTTGCTGACCAGTGTTTGTAACGTTTGTCTAGATGAGGGAAAGGTTCTGAAGATATGGGTGAGAGGATTTTATGAAGTGGTTGTTGAGCTAACTCTCCTTTATGGGAGCGAAGTATGTATGCTGAATGCAAATGTAAGGAAAAGGCTGAATCTGTCAGGTTGATTTGTTTGCTTATGATATTAGAAGGGGGTGAAATGTGGCGACAGAAAAAAATGGTAAAAGGGTTGGCATAGGGGAAAAAGTATACCTTAGTTTAACCAGACCACTGAGCTGATTAACAGCTCTCCTAGGGCTGGTCCGAAGGATTAGATTTGTTTCACGTGGCTAGGAACTAATTGGTTACCTAGCAACGGGACCTACAACTTATTGTGGAATCCGAACCACATTATAGCGAGAAATGAATTTCTATCACCAGAAATAAATTCCTCTAATTCTTCATCGGCCGTTCGGAGAATCGAACGCGGGGCCAGCAGAGTGCTAGCTGAGAACGGTACCTTCCCTGTCCAATGAGGAAAGGGAGGTTCAGTGTTCTT
>NC_089796.1:11421801-11434301 GCF_040412425.1 Macrobrachium rosenbergii | reverse complement strand
TAATATTATTATTATTATTATTATTATTATTATTATTATTATTATTATTATTACATGGGCATATACACAGACAGAAAGGAACTGATACACTGATTTCGGAATAGGTAATAAAAAGGGAACTTATTAAATTTATGGTATCCATTTATGTGATATTTCCTCACTATTTTAGAAAATTTGTCTTCTTCCAATTTCGTTTTTGTGTAGTTTCATTATGAATAATAATAATAATAATAATAATAATAATAATAATAATAATAATAATAATAATAATAATAATAATAATAATAAATCAGCAAAAGCAGGAATGATAATAGGACGACCCTGAGACAGAGAGAGAGAGAAAGAGAGAGAGTGATAACAGGAGGTCCATTCATGATGAGATTACGAAAATGAAAGGCATTTAGTAAGTCATAAAACCTCTAAAATGAAGAAATGTTTAATATATATATATATATATATATATATATATATATATATATATATATATATATATATATTATATATATGTGTATATATATATATACATATATATATATATATATATATATATATATATATATATATATACACATGTACCTTTCTTTGACATTAACTTGTATTTCCTAACTAGAGGTGGTCCTAGAAGGGAAAAGATAATGTCAATTCCACATTCACACTTAAAACGGCTGAATTGTATATTATATATATATATATATCTATATATGTATATATATATATATATACTGTATATATATATATATATATATATATATATATATATATATATATGATGGATAGATAGATAGATATATGTACATATATATACAACATTATCTTTCACACAGCAACGCATGCATGACTCTCTGTGTGTGTGCGTGCGCGCGCGCACAGGTGCACGCGCATGCGTATATGCCCATGTGCGTAAGCCCAAACCCCGAGAAGTTTCCTACGGCTTGTCTCGAAAGATAAACAGATCATGTTTGTTGGTGGGGCTATCCCACGCTGCTAACCGCATGTGTACACAAACCTCCCATTACGAGCATCTACATATGTACGTGCGTACGCACGCACGCACACCATAGTCTCATTATGCCCGGCGCTGACCCAAGATGCCCTTCCGAATGACCTACGGCGACCTCTGGAATCGAAGCATCCACTTGTTTCGTACGCGTATCGGCTTGAGCCAGGAAAGTGTTTCCAGCGGTCTGATTATTATTATTATTATTATTATTATTATTATTATTATTATTATTATTATTATTATTGCTGGGTTTATTAATAAGATGCATGAAATAGTCCGTGACATAAAAAATGGTTTCCTGTCATCGGGGGAGTTTACTTTCAGTACCTCTCTCTCTTTCTCTCTCTCTCTCTCTCTCTCTTGACTACTTCAATTATGTACTGTCTGTTTCCTCAAATACTCATACAGATTCTCGTACAGACACACAACGCAGGAACCTCCTCCCTCAGTGAATATAAATTAAAATGTCAGAATATTCCTTTTTTATAATCCCAAAAGACTTGTAACATAAACACGTGCATAACTATGTTAATTATCATAATGATGGTAAGGAATCTTGCACTCTGAGACAGACGATCCTACAAAACAATGACATGCAAAAAGAACAGTGAAGAAAAAATTAAATTATCTTTAGATGAATGACTTGTGTAAACAAGTAAAAAATGCGCCGAAGTTTCTTCGGCGCAGTCGAGTTTTCTGTACAACGTATAATACTGTGTGAGCCGCAGCCCATGAAACTTTCACCAACGGCTCGGTGGTGGCATGTCCTATAGCGTTGCCAGACGCACGATCATGGCTAACTTTAACCTTAAATAAAATAAAAACTACTAAGGCTAGAGGGCTGCAATTTGGTATGTTTGATGTTTGGAGGGTGGATGATCAACATATCAATTTGCAGCCCTCTAGCCTCAGTAGTTTTTAAGATCTGAGGGAGATTTACAGACAACAGCTATCTCAATAGTTTTGGGCTTACAGAAAACTAAAAGAGGACCTTAAATGACATTGCAAGATGGCTTCTAAACGCCATCTTGTCCGGCTCGAGATTCGGACATTGGTCGTCCAGTTTTGAGCTAAACGCTCTACAGCTCAAGCTGCAAGGCCAGAGAGAGAGAGAGAGAGAGAGAGAGAGAGAGTGGGGAGAAGAAATGAAATTATAAAAAATAAGATACAGGAATAAAATTTACAACAATGGTAATTTATGTAAAATTCATTTTAAAAAGTTGAAAGAAAAAAATATCGATAAACTGACAGAGAGAGAGAGAGAGAGAGAGAGAGAGAGAGAGAGAGAGAGAGAGAGAGAGAGAGAGAGAGAGAGAGAGAAAGTAGGGGGAGAAGGAATGATGTTATAAAAATTAGATACAGAAATAAAATTTACAACAATGGTAATTTATGTAAAATTCATTTTAAAAAGATGAAAGAAAAAAAGATCGATATACTGAGAGAGAGAGAGAGAGAGAGAGAGAGAGAGAGAGAGAGACATAGGGCCAAGAAGTCAGCCTCCGGGGTGCGAAAACAAGTGATGTTTTTCCACTGGGTAAAATAACGCTAATCATGTTATGGTCCCAAGAGATAGGAGTGTTGTTTCTCGAAAGCAACGACCTTTTCAACGAACTTTTCCCTCTCTCTCTCTCTCTCTCTCTCTCTCTCTCTCTCTCGCCTTCAAGATAGCTTGCCCTATCTCTATACATCTGTCTATTAATTTATCAACATTTTTCTCTTTATTTTTTCTCTCCTTCTCTCTTTATGTTTCAATTTCTTTTTCTCAACATTCTTTTTCTTGTCTTTGAAGCGTTGGATAATTTGAAAGAACTTAGGAAGCAAAAACCTTTGCCCGGATTTACTATTTCTTATGAGTATGCGTCTCTCTCTCTCTCTCTCTCTCCACACAATTCAAATGCTTATTCGTAAAACTGCTCGGGGAAAGGACCCATGTGATTCCAAATTTCCGCTCGAAATCCTCTTCCGCTATCACATTATTCAAAAAGATACTCACTTGCATTGTACAATCACACAAATGCACTAAGGAATACAAATCAGTAAAATAAAATACAAATAATTCTTTCCTCACTTGGCCTGTCATGCCTTACTGTGACCCATTTCCACTTACTTCAGAGTATTAAAGAGGGCTGCAACTTTCTGAGTACTAAGTTTTAGGATGTGAAGTCTAGCCCCATGTAGTAATGGAATGGAATATAGAATTTTGACCAAAGGCCAAGAGCTGGGACCTATGAGGTCATTCAGTGCTGAAAGGGAAATTGAGAGTAGAAAGGTTTGAAAGGTGAAACAGGAGGAAAACCTCGCAGTTGCACTATGGAAGAAAGAATATGAATGGAGGTACAGTAAAAGGAATGAAAGGGGTTGCAGCTAGGGGCCGAAGGGACGCTGTAAAGAACCTCAAGTAATGCCTGCGGTGCGCCGCATGAGGTGCATTAACTGCACTACGCCTCTAAGGGGCCATTTAATGATGTTACAGATTCTGCGATTCAGAATGAAAGAAATTGAGAAAATTCCCGCATTGTCTGGATATTTAAGGAAGTTTCTGCAAAAATAAATCTACAGGAAAAATCGTAATTAGATTTATTTTGCACTGGAACATACTGAATACAAGCAGCATTCGGTACACAGCATACCTCTTCCAGGGTCACCCAGAAGTGATTAACTGAAGTCAACTATTATCTGGCACAATTGAGAAAATATTATATAAAAATATTATGTGACCTTCACCTTTAATATTTAAGGTCAAATGTGGTAACCCTAAGTATTGGGGATTTTTTTTTTATAATTTGTCAAAAGGAGAAGGTTATTTTGAATTTATTTTGATCATCTTCAAATTATCTAATGAATACTTATGCCAAGTCTCATCAAAAGCTGTTGGCCCGTTCTTGAGGAATCCTGCCAGCACCAAAACACACATGTACACACATACGCAAACACACACAGGTGGAAACAGGACCTCCTTTCAATTTCGTCGGTGATGCTAATGAGGGATTATGTGGACTGTTTAGAGAAGAATAATTGTGAACAAACTTTCCTATCATTTCTTGTATCATTACCAGTATCAAGGGTCTATTCATTTTCTAAGCAAGACAACCAATAAAACTTTTTTAGTTGGTGGTAAAAGTAAAAGAAGGTCCAAGTTAGGTTAAGTAAAGTTTGGGGTTAAGCTGTTCAGATTATTCTCTAGGCCTAAAAAAAATTAGCGTTTCCATACATCATTATTCACACATGAACGCACAAACACACACACAGATATATTTATAATATATATATATATATATATATATATATATATATTTATATATACAGACATATAATTAAAAGATTATCCAAATAATAATTAATGAAGAAGCCCGGCAGACGCACGAGTCTCCTCTGCCACATCTCACTTGCAGCAGATCCAAAGGAATCCAATATCATTATTGCTCCTCTCTCTCTCTCTCTCTTCTCTCTCTCTCTCTCTCTCTCTCTCTCTCTTATGTCTGTCAGTCTGCCTCATAAGGCATGCATAGATGGAACCTCCCTAACGCACATATGAAAAGAGAGAGAGAGAGAGAGAGAGAGAGAGAGAGAGAGAGAGAGAGAGAGAGAGAGAGAGAGAGAGAGTGATTGCATTCGGAGGCGCATCCTGAGTTTGATCAGCGTTGCATGCAGTTGCATTATGCAACAGCTGTTCGCGCCAAGCATCAGGAATCCGTACGCCTGAATCAACGTTGCACCAAGTTGTATTATTATTGCGCGATGCTTCTGCAACGGCAGAGGCAAGATTCCGATATGCAATGAGATTTCGTGCTTGATGGTCACAGAGACGCTCGATTTCGTCAAATTTGCTTGCACCGGTATACAATCCACGATTTCTGTTATGTTCTGCAGTATGAAACTTATTATATTTTGGGATTATTATTATTATTATTATTATTATTATTATTATTATTATTATTATTATTATTATTATTATTATTCAGTATATGAAACCTATTCATATGGAACAAGCCCACAGAAGCCATTGACTTGAAATTCAAGTTTCATAAGAATACGGTGTTCATTAGGAAGAATTGAAAGGAAATAAAGTAAAATACAGGAAGAAGAGATCTCACTTATCAAAAAAGAAAAAGAAAATAAATTAACAAAAGATAAATAGATAAAAAGTATTAAAATGCCAGAAGAATGAGGTTGTTAGCCTTATGCCCATTGGCGTTCCACAGGGTTATGTGCCCATGGCATCTGATTTCAATTGCTGGTCACCTATTAGCTTTGCTAATCAAGAGACCAAAGTCAAGCTAATATGTTACCCATCCATGTACTGACCAAACACATTGTTCATACTGATCGAAAGACCAGCGGTGTAACATGTCAAAACACACACACACACACACACACATGCACACAGAAACAACATTAACTAAGTTCCCCTTTTTAACCGTTTTTTTATTTACTTTGGGGGTCAGAATGTGAATTAAGTAAAAAGCTATTTTTTCTCTCTCTACTCACTAATGAACTTGAATATCTTTTAATGTCTTCATTCCATTTATTTTTCCTATTTAATTCCGAAAGCCGGGCGAGAACGTAATTATACGAAATGAACAGAAATAAGACGAAGGACGATGAAATAATCACAATTATTCGTGGTGAAGAAAAGATCTCTCGACCTTTAAAAAAAAAAAGAAAAAAATTAGAATGTGTAGGAATGTTAAACACCGATGCAACGTAAATATTAATTCAAGATAGAACGATACGAAAAAGCTGAACTAAGACAAAGGTTAATGATATAATCACATATCCAGAGGAATATAAATTATTAAAAACCACATCCACATTTTCACTGCTAAACTTGCTTGGTAGCACAAAATACCTGAAACAAAATGAATACACAAACAGGCAAAAAAAAAAAAAAAAGATTTAACAAAAGCATGAAAAAGACGTATCATAGCTCGCAGTCATGCAGGAATGCGAAATAAATAATTATCCCATAAAGTCAGTCCGATTGACGATAAACAAACAAACAAATGAGCCGTTTAGGGGCCTGCAAAAATCAGTCACGGAGCGTAACACAAAACTGTCCTAATGAGTCTAAATGTTTTATTTGGAGAAGGGCATTTCGATTGATATCTGCGTCTTAAGACAAGATTAGCTCGGCATTAAATTTAACGATGGCAGATGCTTTGATATCACTCGAGATAACTAAATCTCTCTCTCTCTCTCTCTCTCTCTCTCTCTCTCTCTCTCTCTCTCTCTCTTTTATTTTTGTCTCCCTGGCTATCTGTCGATCTAATGATCACAAAATGCGGGGAATATTTTAACTAGGAACAAAATACGTTTATATCTGTCATATAAATTAGCCATACACGTTTTGTACGTAATCAAAGAGCAATAAGATATATATGTATATTTATATATTTGTATATATATATATACATATATAATATATATATATATATATATATATATATATATATATATATAATGTATATACATATATGATACATGCATACATATATGTAGTGTATGTCTATATATATATATATATATATATATATATATATATATATATATATATATATATATATATAATTATTACAGTTGAACTAAAATATACCTTCCAGTCTCACCTGCATACAATCCTGGAAACCATTATTGCCAACACAAGCAAATATATTACTCTTAATTCTATGGGAAGCAGCCACTCCCTCTCCCACGATTTTTCACCCTCGCTCGCATTGGCAACACTGGCCAGGCTCGGCGCAACCTGAAGCGACCATGTGTGTTTACGAAGCAGATCATAATTACACACACCAACTATGCTGACACTCACACGCCCTCCTCATCCTCTCCCCCTCTCTTCCTCTCCTCCTCCTCCCCCTCCAAGTTCCTCCACGCAGCCCTCGGCTCCTTCCTTCTTCCTCCTTATCTTAACTTACCAGGAAAAAAAATTTAGTTCTCTCTCTCTCTCTCTCTCTCTCTCTCTCTCTCTCTCTCTCTCTCTCTCTCTCTCTCTCTCTTTCTTTCTATCTCTCTCTCTCATTCTTGTGCCTCTCAACAACTCACGTTCTTACTTATTTCTTCCTTTAGTACATAATTAATAACTCTCGCTTTTTCTCTTTTGTCCTTATATATCTAGTACCTTATCTCTCTCTCTCTCTCTCTCTCTCTCTCTCTCAACAACTCACTTTCTTACTTATTTCTTCCTTTAGTACATAATTAATAACTCTCGCTTTTTCTCTCTTGTCCTTATATACCTAGTACCTTATTTCTCTCTCTCTCTCTCTCTCTCTCTTGTACCTCTCAACAACTCACTTTCTTACTTATTTCTTCCTTCAGTACAAAATCATTAGCTCTAGCTTTTTCTCTCTTGTCATTACACATCTAGTACCTTATCTCTCTCTCTCCCTCTCTCTCTCTCTCTCTCACACTTTCTTGTGTCTCTCAACAACTCACTTTCTTACTTATTTCTTCCTGTACTACATTATTAATAACTCTCGCTTTTTCTCTCTTGTCCTTATATATCTAGAACCTTATCTCTCTCTCTCTCTCTCCTCCCCCTTTCCTTCTTTGTGCTTCTCAACAACTCACTTATCTCTTCCTTTATAGCATAATTATTAGATTCCTCTCCTCTCGTCCTTAAATATTTAGCACCTTATCTCTCTCTCTCTCTCTCTCTCTCTCTCTCTCTCTCTCTCTCTCTCTCTCTCATCTAAAAGTTATTTCAAATTTAGCTTGAATCTTACTATTTAAAGTCGCATTTCTCACAAACTTTTCAGCACAATAAGAGGAATATCAGGGCCACGCCCAAATGCAAAATACGTATTACTACTGTGATACAAATACAAGTCCAAGACTACCATTATCTATTTATTAGACAAAGACCCACCTGAATAAGTAGCAAATCAACAACAGTCTTTCCTACCAAAATAAGTGGCAATGTAACGGTATAGCTACTGAATAAGCAAGAGATCAAACACCTATAAAACAAGTTTTCTGTACAGCGTATAATGCCGTATGAAACTCTCAGCTACGGCCCATGAAACTCCCAGACGCGGGCCTTAAAACTTTCAGCCACGGCCCGGTGGTGGCATGTGTTGTTGGCACCTATTGCGGTACCAGACGAACTATCATGGCTAACTTCAACCTTAAATAAAATTTTAAAAACTACTGAGGCTAGAGGGCTGACATTTGATATGTTTGATGATTGGAGGGTGGATGATCAACATACCAATTTGCAACCCTCTAGCCTCAGCAGTTTTTAAGATCTGAGGGCGGAACGGACAGACAAATAGCCATCTCAACAATTTTCTTTTACAGAAAAACTAAAAATTCATCGGCTACAACACTTGCTTTGGCTAATGACGAAGAAATACCTTAGATCTAACTCACATTTGCAAAGTACCATGCAGCAATCTATCAGCAAAAGGTGAGTCAATTTTAACAGAAGATAAAAAATGCTTGCCTTAGTGACAGAAGCTAATACACAAATGTTTAAAGATTGACAATAAACCTGATGGTCACTGCTGAAATAGAAAGCATTTATATTAGCCGATAACAGATGTGAAAAATTAGTGATGAATATGACTTTCGACAGCGAGATAACAAAAAACCAATAATAATTTTTACTTTCAACCATATCGATTAAAGGTACAATCGCTTCGCACGATCAGAAATTTTAGAAACTTGTAGAGAGACACACACACAAGCAGAGAGAGAGAGAGAGAGAGAGAGAGAGAGAGAGAGAGAGAGAGAGAGAGAGAGAGAGAGAGAGAGATTAATTCTATTATCAGAGAAGCATCAACATCTTCATCTTTCTTCAGCCATATACTGTTTTTCTCATTTTTCTTTCTTCATCATCTTTTTTTTTGCTTTCTATCTTATATATATATATATATATATATATATATATATATATATATATATATATATATATATATATATATATATATATATATATATATACACCCGTACATACAAGTTGGTTGAGAAATTGATTAACTGTAAATCGTTAATACACTTTTTAAACTAACACTCATTCAGCTTTACATACTTTATGAATAACTCCACGCTCTGTACTTATTAAAATGTGCACAAAAGAATTTAAAAGATACTAAGGTAAACACTTCGTTCACATGACAGTTCTCCAATTTTCAAAATAAAGGTAACAAACCAAGTAAAATCTTACATGCACAAACATTCCCAGAATGGGTAATGGCGTATCACAAAATTCACCCAGCCCCAAAAACCAGGAAAAATAAAGGAAAATAATATTAAAGGACAATAATAAAAATGAAAATAAATGAAAATAATAAAAATAAAAATAAAGGAAAATAATAATAAACCAAACTTAGAATGGACATTGGCGTATCACAAAATTAACCCGCCCCCCAAACAACAGAAAAAATAAGGAAAATAATATTAAAGGAAAATAAAACTAAAAACAAAGGAAAATAATAATAAACCAAATTTAGAATGGACATTGGCGTATCACAAAATTAACCCATCCCCAAAAAAACCGGAAAAATAAATGAAAATGATAAAGGAAAATAATAATAATAAAAATAATAATAAGGGAAAATAATAATAAACCAGGCTTAGAATGGGCAATGGCGTATCAGAAAATTAACCTGCCCCCGAAAAACAGGAAAAACAAAGGAAAATAATAATAAAGGAAAATAATTATAAAATAATAATAAAGGAAAATAATAATAAACCAAGTTTAGAATGGGCAATGGTGTATCACAAAATTGACCCTCATCCAAAAAAAAAAAATAAAAAATAAAGGCAAATAATAATAAAGGAAAATAATAATAAACCATGCTTACAATGGGCAATGGCGTATCACAAAATTAACCCGCACCCAAAAAACAGGAAAAATAAATGAAAATATTAATAAAAATAATAAATAAAAATAATATTAAACCAAGCTTAGAATGGGCAATGGCGTATCACAAAATTAACCCGCCCCCAAAAAACAGGAAAAATAAAGAAAAATAATAATAAAGGAAAATAATAAAAATAAAAATAAAGGAAAAGAATAATAAACAAAGCTTGGAGAAAACTGCACAAAGTGTCTTCAAATTCTCTTGAACAACATACCATCGTCCTACATATAAGTAATAATTGTTTTCGTTCTCTAGAGATTCAACGCTTTTCAATAATGGCATTCTCCGGCTAAAGGCTCCAGATAACAAATAATATATCGCTCATTTGCCAGAGGAGTGACAAATAAGTATATCTTAGTTTAACCAGACCACTGAGCTGATTAACAGCTCTCCTTGGGCTGGCCCGAAGGATTAGATTTGTTTTACGTGGCTAAGAAACCACCGGTTACTAGCAACGGACCTACAGCTATTGTGAATCCGAACTACATTATAGCGAGAAATGCATTTCTATCACCAGAAATAAATTCCTCTAATTCTTCATAACCGGCTGGAGACTCGAACTCGGGCCTAGCGAGTGCTAGCCCACAACTCTAACGACTCGCCTAACGAGGGTCTAGAGGAGTGACATAACTCAAAAATTGCTATTTTTTCAGGAGAAGCAATTTAAAGGTTAAAACTCTCTACACTCTTTATAGTGACATGTCATTCCTCTAGCGGTTAGTATTACATTACAAATACAAATAAGACAAGCTTTACCACAATATGGAGACAAAGAGCGGGCTATCTGTTCAGATCAGTATCTCAAAAAACACATTTTTTGAGTTGTGTCACTCTTCTGGCAAATGAGAGAATGTACAACCTTATGTCATTTTGGATTTCTCATTGCTCCAGAAGGAGAACCTTAATAGATATATAATAAAAATGTTATTTCGTAAAATTTCAACTACACAGATGTTATATATATTCTACATCCCAATACAAAACTTAAAATATACAAAAATACTAATTGCATATATAGGGTGTACAAAAACCTGATCACAAAGAAAACCACTATAAATCTTAACAAGAAAATATGCGAAGTTTCTTCGGCGCAATCGAGTTTTCTGTACAGCCATACAGCCCCCGTATAATCAAGGCCACCGAAAGTATATCTATCTTTCGGGTGGTCTCAGTATAATATTATATGAGCCTGCCAAGAAACTTAACCACGGCCCGGTGGTGGCCTATCAATATCGTTGCAGAAGCACGATTATGGCTAACTTTAACCTTTAAATCAAATAAAACAGAGGCTAGAGGGCTGCAATTTTGGTATGTTTTGATGATTGGAGGGTGGATGATCAACATACCAATTTGCAGCCCTCTAGCCTCAGTAGTTTTTAAGATCTGAGGGCGGACAGAAAAAGTGCGGACAGACAGAGAAAAAACTAAAAATTAAAATAAATGAATAGAAAAACTGCACATATTGATGTATCCAAAACATTATCATAAACAAACGAAAAACTAAAAAACACATGCAAAATAAAACAAACAAGGGAAAGGACCGCACATATATGGTATATCACAAACCTCACAAACAAAAAATTATTAAAAAAATTAAAAATACCAAAAAAAAATCAAGACTATACATTTAGCGTGAATTTCAAACCTTACCGTAAACAAAAAATTGACAAAAATAAAACAAATAAAAACACCCGTATCAAAAACACGGACACCAGCAGTGTTGACGGAGCTGAACAACAAAGAGTATATAACATAGCTGGGGCACTGGGGCATGTTTGCCCGGGGCATGATGAGGATCCTGAGGACGATAAAACGATACCTCGGGTTTCCTCTGATGCCCCATTCGTCTAAGCTCATAATTGTTAATGGGCTACTGGGCACTATGGGGGATCTGGGCGGATTTGTCGTCGACGATGGGTTAATGGGCGGGAGTGCCTGACTCTGTGTCTGTGTGCGTGCGTGTGTGTGTGTGTGTGTGTGTGTGTGTGTGTGTGTTTTGGGTATGTGTGATTTTGGGTGTGTGAGTGTGTGTGTGTGTGTTTTGGATATGTGTGATTTTGGGTGTGTGTTATATACATACTTTTGCACGTATATATATGTATATGTATACATATATACATACACAAACGCGCGCACACACACATACATATATATAGGAGAGAGAGAGAGAGAGAGAGAGAGAGAGAGAGAGAGAGTGAGAGAGAGTGTGTCTTTTGAGTGCGTACGTATGTGTCGCTATGACGTGAAGGCTTTAAGACTGTTATGTATAAGCGTTTGTGAACGTGCAAGTGTCAATGCGTGCGCTTAAGTGTGACTGTCAGCATGGGTGTGTGTGTGTGTTTGTGTGTGTGTGTTTTGTGTGAGTGTGCGCATAAGACCGCGCAATTGAGGGGGTGTATGTTTGCGTGCTTGCGTGTGGGTAAGTGAGCGAGAGTGAATGTGTGTATGGACACTGCATATATGGTAGAAGATATATCCTTTTTCATTTACCAGTTTATATTCGATTTCATTTTGTTTATAGTTTTCTGTAAAGGAAAGCTATTGTGCCGGCTTTGCCTGTCCGTCCGCACTTTTTCTGTCCGCCCTCAGATCTTAAAAACTACTGAGGCTAGAGGGCTGTAAATTGATATATTGAT
>NC_089796.1:11414301-11416801 GCF_040412425.1 Macrobrachium rosenbergii | reverse complement strand
ATTTGACGTCAAGCTTCGTGTATATATATATATATATATATATATATATATATATATATATATATATATATATATATACATATATACACATATATATATATATATATACATATATACATATATATAGCTATATATATATATATGTGTATATATATATATATATATATATATATATATATATATATATATATATATATATATATATATATATAATTTATTACGTTACACTTCACTCTTGGGAGAGGGATGGCACCAAAATCATTAGGGGTGAGGTTGTTGGCCCTGCACCATTTATTGAAACTGTTATATATATATAGATATATATATATATATATATATATATATATATATATATATATATAAATATATATATATATATATATATATATATATATATATGTATAGTATAGTTCACTGGTTCAGAGGCTACCGGCCTATTTCGTGAAAATCCACTGTGCCTCTGTTGGCCTAAGCAGCAAGTTAAAAACCTGGTAATCAGTCAAGTGTGGAGGGTAACAGAGAGGGGTCTGGGGCTAGCAACCTCATTCCAATAAACTTGCAGAGAACCGTTCGGTCAGCACGACACACTAAAGGGTCCCACATTTCATTGGTTAAGACACTTGCCTCACTTGTGAGAGGGCCTTGATTCGATTCCCAGGGGAAGGAGGAGAGGGGGGAATACAAAAGAAGAGAATGAAGAGGAGGAAGGTGAGAAGGAGAAAAGAAGAGAATGTGATAAAAGGAGAGAGGATGAAGCGAAGGAGCAATAGAATTTTGAAAAGAATGGTAAGAAGAATGCCAGGAGAAAAAGGGGGAAATAAAATAAGGGGAAGAAAGAGGAGAAGAAGAAGAATGTTAAATCTGTAAAGATGAAAAGAAGCATAAGCAAATACAAAAGATGAAAAAGAGCAGAAAGTAAAGGAATAGGAAGAAGCCCAAGATATATGAAAATCAAAGTAGAAGGAAATCATTGAAAAAAGAAGGGGAAAGAAGAGAAAATAAAGGAGAGTAGAAAGCAAAGGAAGAAAACGATGCAGAATAAGTCTAAAAACTGTAAGAAAATAGACTATACCCAGAAGACATGGCTGCGCTGGGCTGCGCTCGCTCGCGCGCACTCAGTGGAAACCGCCCCAAAATAAAGCCCGCGACAGAGAGAGAGAGAGAGAGAGAGAGAGAGAGAGAGAGAGAGAGAGAGAGAGAGAGACAGTGTGTCCTTTTGTCGCACGAAGTCCGGAAAATATTTGGGTACTCGCTTTATGGACTGTTGAGTGTTATATTAAATATTTGTGATCGAGCTCAATCGCCCTGGCGGAGGACCCATAGTCCCTCGAACAATGGAAAGAGTCCCTGGGACTTTCTCTCTCTCTCTCTCTCTGACCTCCCCTCCCCTCCCCAAAAGCCCAGCCAACAGAAAGACCCCTAAAACTGTCTGTCACTCAAGTCAACGTGAAAAGGACTTTTCTCCTTCAATACACATATTGTGATACATCGCCACCGCTGATGTTTAATCACTCTCGTCGCTAGATTGTGTGTGCGTGTGTGTATGTGTGTGTGTGCATGTGGTGTACGTACGTGTGTGTATGCAATTTTAAACTTATATTATACATGCAAAAATTCAGATATGTGTATGTATGTGTGTATGCGCTTTTACATCTATACTATACATGCAAGAATTCACACGTGTGAATGAACGTGTGGATGCAAGAGTATGTTACATATGCATAAAAATATTTAACAATTCAAATACATGCATGTCTGGAGGATATATATGTGTTTAATGTATATAAACGTGTGTAAAAAAAATGGGCTCTATGTATTTTGCTGGATTTATACAGGAATCTTTATTGCCTTAACTCTAGAATTTAATCTTGCCTTCTATTATATATATATACATATTTATATACACATATACATACATATATACATATATATGTATATGTGTGTGTGTGTGTGTGTATGAGAGAGAGTACAGGCAATGGCATCTGCATATTAATCAAACACCGAGATATTAACACACTTTCATACACAGTAAATAAATATGTATTGTAGAAAGTATTTTGTTGACATCCATGCCTTATTCCTCCAGCTCCCTATCATTCTGTATGTTCATGTAATTCTCTCTCTCTCTCTCTCTCTCTCTCTCTCTCTCTCTCTCTCTCTCTCTCTCTCTCTCTTCAAAGAGAGAGCAAAGGGCTCTGTATAAGGGGGGAAGAGAGGAGAGTTATTGTGATGACTATATCATTTTTGGTTGTATCAACTGGGGACTGTACCTTTGCCGTCCCCTACCCCTCACCTCTAGGGAGGAAGAGGAGGAAGGGTCAGGCAAAATGGGGGTGCAGGGTCTAAGGGAGGAGAGGGGAGGTTGGGGAAGAAGGGGGAGAACTATGGCCCGAGGGATTATAAACACATCTGACGAATTTTTGTTTCCCAGAGAACTCTTGCGTTATAGTTTCGAGGCGTCCAAAAGGGGGTGCTCTGCTTTTAATAAATGTTTCAGAGT
>NC_089796.1:11389301-11409301 GCF_040412425.1 Macrobrachium rosenbergii | reverse complement strand
CTAAACTGATAAAAAATACTGTCAATATCTATTTAGATTTTATATATACTTTGACACTTGATTTTGAAGGTACTTTCTACTCTTTTTTTTTTTCTAAAAAAAGTCCTCCAGTGCGATAATGCAGCCGATCTACAAGGAGAGAAAGGGAATGAGAAGGGTGAGTCTAGAGAGAGAGAGAGAGAGAGAGAGAGAGAGAGAGAGAGAGAGATAGAGAGAGAGAGAGAGAGAGAGAGAGAGAGAGAGAGAGAGAGAGAGAGAGAGAGAGAGAGAGAGAGAGAATTATAACTAGTTATCATGGATGATGGGATGTTAACATGGTACTTACTGTATATACGCTGTAAATTCTCTGAAACTCTGTTTTCTTTCGAACATCGCCGTGACACTGCAGGTTATGCCAGGCACCTAAGGCTTCCCTTTAGTTTAATTGATGCTTGATATTTCACGAGTGAGGTGGGGAATTGACAAGAAGATTAGCCAATCTCTTATATCCGCACTGGGGATCGGACGAGAATGATTGCTTTAACTCTCACTAGTGCTCTCAAATCTTTTTTATTTTTAATTTTCTGTAAAAGAAAACTAGTGAGATTGCTGTTTGTATGTACTGTACGTACGCACTTTTTCTGTCCGCCCTCAGATCTTAAAAACTACTGGGGCTAGAGGGCTGCAAAGTGGTATGTTGATCATCCACTCTCCAATCATCAAACATACCAAATTGCAGCCCTCTAGTCTCGGTAGTTTTCATTTTACTTAAGGTTAAAGCAAGCCATGACCGTGCGTCTGGCACCGCTATAGGTACCAACAACACAGGCCAGCACCGAGCCGTGGCTGAAAGTTTCATGGGCCGTGGCTGAGAGCTTCATACAGCATTGTATGCTGTACAGAAAACTCGATTGAGCCGAAAAAACTTGTGCACCTTTTTTACTTGCTTTGTTTTCTTACGTCTTCTCCCCTTAGAGGGGTGGCTCCAGTAAATCGTAAGTGATGATGTTGCACGAATGTTCAAGATGCTTATGTGCCAATGGCGTCTGGCGTTAATTGGTGGGCCACCCTTCCAATTACTGACCAGACCTGACGTTCCTTCATTTAGCCAAGCAGACGACTAAGGCACACATGAAATATTGTTGCCGTCAGCAAGTAACATAGGTATAAATATACTGTGATTCGTATTCAGCGCTTAAAAGCTACCCTGTAATCCTTTCCAGATATAGCATTACGGATACTTCTGTCTCAGAAGAAAATAAAAATGATGTACCTTGATTGAATATGATAGGATTGAATACAGAATTTAGGCCAAAGGCCAAGCACTGGGACCTATGAGGTCATTCAGCGCTGAAGCGGAAATTGAGAGTAAGGAGGTTTGAAAGGTGTAACAGGAGGAAAACCTCCCAGTTGCACTATGGAACAATTGTTAGGAGAGGGTGGAAAGTAAGACGGAAGAAAGAGAATATGAAAGGAGGTACAGTAAAAGGAACGAAAGGGGTTGCAACTAGGGGCCGAAGGCACGCTGCAAAGAACCTTAAGTAATGCCTACAGTGCACCGCATAAGGTGCACTGACGGCACTATCCCCCTACGGAGGAATTCAATTCGTTAATCGGAGACTACAACTGACTACGCAGATAAATAATTCCACATAATTGAGAATTGCCGCGTCTATCGATAAAAGTAAATTAATCTAGAGGTCCATCTAGAAATTATAGAAATTATAGAAATAATCAGTATTATACGGTATATAATTTACTCATAAAAATACGTAAAACTATTGCCTAAATAAAAAGTGACTATGCAGTTGCTCTAAAATTTACCAATAAATACACGAAAAATGACTGCCTACTAAAAAGCAAATGACTGTAGTAAGGGGCAATTAAAAGAAAATAGCAATAGTGTTCTTTAACTTTAACATAAGGTTTAAAAAATTCGAAAGTGAATCGGTGGTGAGCCATGATGGAGGAAATGATCAAACATTAACTTTTACAGGTAAGTAATGTGGTAGCCATCTTGGAGTTACATATTTCGTTATTGTTAAATTTTCTATTTTTTCAACCATCCATTAATAGATTTTTTAAATATCTGTACCTGTGTGTGTGTGAGAGAGAGAGAGAGAGAGAGAGAGAGAGAGAGAGAGAGAGAGAGAGAGAGAGAGAAATATTAAAATAGTAAGAACAAGTGCTAATATTCATTATATGTATAATATTCTGATCTATTTAATCATCTCCACTTACTACTTAAGTTCATGGTCAAACCTCCCATTGCCATACCTATTGCCGACTTGTGACGGCTTAGAACCCAGAAGCTAAACTCTAATCCGTTGTGTAGGATCTGATTACTAGAGTCTTGAACTTCACTAGACTTGACGATTGGTGTTATATGTTTTTAGAACAATATGGACAAAGTCGGGGAGACTATTTTACATATGTCTGTTTCTGTCTGTCCGTTCGCACAACTGTCTGTCTCTCTGTCACACTTACGTCGTTTAGTTCAGTCTCCCTTCTTTTTCTAAGTCGCTGACTGACCACTTAAAGATATCAATGTCTGTCTTATCTAAGTCTTCACTTTTTTTCTATTTAATAATTCATATTTTTTTTCTAAGAAATGTGGATCATAACAATACACTCAGTTAAAAATACTCATGGTAGCATGAGTCTTGAAATGGAGAAAGAAATACACGGTAATGTATGGGTAAATATACTTAAAAATAAATCTGTTCAAAGAGCTTTCGGGAATCTGTTCGATTCCTCTTTTCAATCGGATTGAAAAGGGGAATCTAACAGATTCCCGAAAGCTCTCTGTAAAGGTATATTTCTAAATATTTGTACCCATACATAACTGTGGATATGTTTCTCCAGTATACTCAGTGACAGTTAATCAATGATTTAAAGGCGTGGGACTAGCGACTTCATACCAGAAAAGTGAATGCTCAGAATCCAACATCAGGCCTTAAGAGTCTGGTGTTAAGGTATAGATAATTTTTAAAAAATAAAGTGATTCGGTCAACAGAAAGATACTTAAAAAAATAAGGGGTGTGGACGAGGGTGTTAAGGAAGTCAAATACAAAATATTGGCAGATGTAATATATACAATATCAATACATTTCTTATACAAAATTTATTTGTATTACACCTGCATGAATTGTAAACAAATGAAAATAATAAAATCCTTAAAAGCATAAGGAAATAGCGATAACATGCAGTAAATACATTGCGACTGCATAAAGTATGCGTGTAATTAAAAAGACATTATATATATATATATATATATATATATATATATATATATATATATATATACACGTATATATATGTTATATATATACAGTATATATATTATATATATATATATATATATATATATATATATATATATATATATATATATATATATATATATATATATATATATATATATATATATATATGGTCCGCACAGAAATTTCAACCTTTATTCAGTAGTTTAATAGTGAATGTGGCAGTGAACGTTGACTTGCTCTTTTCATATGTATACATATTTATAATTTATACTTATATATATACACACGCGCGCACGCACACACACACACACACACACACACACACACATATATATATATATATATATATATATATATATATATATATATATATATATATATGTGTGTGTGTGTGTGTGTGTTTATCAATGGAAAATGGATTCTTTTGACAACGTACTTCCAGACTTGAATTAATAAACTGACCACGTCGATAAGTATAACCTGTTTAGGAGTCAGTCTTGGATGCAGTAAACGATTGATTTCGAGCAGATTCTGGCGTCTCAATTGTTAAAGTCATCAGTGACGTATCGGATGAGTTATTCTGTTGGTACTGTTGCTATACTACCACTACTACCCCCACTACTACTATCGGTGCTGCAACTGCAATTACTATTACTACTACTGTATTCATGTCGATGATGATGATGATGATAATCACCAGGAATAAACTTATATTGTTACTTTAACTGTTAAAGGCGATGATAATGACAGAGGTTATTATGAACACCTACTACCTTGATTTACTTGCGCAAATACCTACAGCACTAATAACATTGATGGCAGCGCCGTCACCGTTATTTCTCCCTTATTTTCGAGTAACCCTACTGTTATTCCTCTTTTGTTTTCGAATAATAAAGATGATAATGATAATGATGATGATGATGATGATGATAGTAAGACTACTTCAGCTACTATTCTTGATCCTTTTGTTACTCATGTTGGTAATGGTGAGGGCATGGATAACATTTTTACTGTTAGCACAACTATTCTTAGTTGTATTAGCTATACAACTATTCTCTTCATCTATATTTCTAACCCTATAATATACAAAAATGAAAGAAATTAATATCGTTTCTAAATCCGTCAATTTCCACTTGGTGTATCGCATTTTGATGGATGGCTGTGAATGCTAGACGCCTCGGACTTTTACTAAATCTTGCAACAGACCTTAGAATCTGGTAGGAATGACAACAGGTCACAATGAGGCCCGAGAACGCAACTACGGCATTATACATTTACTCATTTGATGGCTTTGCGTTTTATTCACCGTGAATTTCTACTTCGCTTCGGATGTTTCAGACTTGACAGCCAACTCTACCTCTCTTTCTGTCTCTATTTCACATCAAAATTTTAGAAACATTTGACTTTTCTCTCTCTCTCTCTCTCTCTCTCTCTCTCTCTCTCTCTCTCTCTAAGTAAACTTATAGAAAGATGTAAAACGCTCACAGAAAATTCAAGACTGAACAAAATCTCAAAGTACCGCTCTCTCCCTCTCTCTCTCTCTCTTGCTCTCAAATTCAAGACAACCTCTCTCTCTCTCTCTCTCTCTCTCTCTCTAAGAAAACTTATAGAAAGATGTAACTCGCTCAAAGAAAATTCAAGACTGAATAAAATCTCAAAGTACCGCTCTCTATCTCTCTCTCTCTCTCTCTCAAATTCAAGACAACCTCTCTCTCTCTCTCTCTTGCTCTCAAATTCAAGTCAACCTCTCTCTCTCTCTTGCTCTCAAATTCAAGACAACTTCTCTCTCTCTCTCTCTCTCTCTCTCTCTCTCTCTCTCTCTCTCTCTAAGGAAACTTAGAGAAAGATGCAAATCGCTCAAAGAAAATTCAAGACTGAACAAAATCTCAAAGTACCGCTCTCTCTCTCTCTCTCTCTCTCTCTCTCTCTCTCTCTCTCTCTCTCTTGCTCTCAAATTCATGACAACTTATCTCTCTCTCTCTCTCTCTCTAAGGAAACTTATAGAAAGATGTAAATCGCTCACAGAAAATTCAAGACTGAACAAAATCTCAAAGTACTCTCTCTCTCTCTCTCTCTCTCTCTCTCTCTCTACCTAGAGGCCCAAAACCTACCAATGATTTGCCTCATCCGTAACCTAAACCCATTTTAGGATTACATCCCGCGTTGCCAATAGAACCCGCCTGAGCAGCAAGCTCCGTTCCCTCCCGTACCCGGGCGCGTTTTTTCTCCTTCTACCTCGATCGTCAATTCCGCTCCGCTGAATACCGTATGAGGGATCGAACCCCATTACACAGCATTGACACTGGATGTGAATCGAGAGGGGCTGGGACAGGGGCCTCTTCAGCGCATCCATTCGCAAACATTTACAGACGTGGACACATACATATGCAAACAACACAGACGCACTCACACATACAAGCGGGCTGTTGTTGGCCGTTACGCTGATTGGTCGGTACATTGGTCTCTCTCTCTCTCTCTCTCTCTCTCTCTCTTTCTTTTTTTTTTTCTCTCTAACCTTCCAAGATGGCTGACTTATTTGCTCTTGAGAATTACATGGGTAATTGTTTCTTTTTTTTTATTTTTCAAAGACTGCAGAATTCTCTCTCTCTCTCATTTTCCAAGATGGCTTGTATCTGCTTTTGAGTAGTTATATGGGCAATCGTTTCTTTTTATTTTCAAAGTTGCTGAACTCTCTCTCTCTCTCTCTCCTCTCTCTCTCTCTCTCTCTCTCTCTCTTAACTATCAAGATGGCTGACTTATTTTGCTCTGAGAATTATATATAATTGTTTCTTTATTTTTAAGACCTGAATTCCCTCCCTCCTCCCCCACCCCTCTCTCTCTCTCTCTCTCTCTCTCTCTCTCTCTCTCTCTCTAACGATCAAAGATGGCTGATCTGTTTGCTCTTGAAAATTGTATGGGCAATTGCATCTTTTTTATTTTTCAAAGACTGCTGAATTCTCTCTCTCTCTCTCTCTCTGTCACTTTCAGTGTGTGAGACTTCCTTGTTCTCGAAAATTACATTATGCACATTTACACCATTCTTTTAACACGGATGATTATTTGCCTCTAAAACGGTATGAAAGTTCATTTGTATCACCTCTACGAGTATTTCCACATGTTGCCTCTTATCAAGATGGCTGACTTTTCTCGCTCGCAAAGGTGACATCCGTTCTAATCAGCTGAGCGGATATTGTTCTATATTCTATTTGATATAATGAAACGAATTCTTATGGTGACCTGCAATAAACATTGGTCATTTAATGCAACACCAAAATATAGTAATAGTAAACTAACATAGCTTTCCACTCTTGAATATTGTTTTGTATCGGAGTCGATATGAAATTACCCCCGTAGAGGGATATTGCCGTCAGTGTACCTCACGGGATGCACTGTAGGCATTGCTAAAGGTTCTTTGCAGCGGCCCTTCGGCCCCTATCTGCAACCCCTTTCGTTCCCTTTACTGTACCTCCATTCATATTATCTTTCTCCCAACTTGCTATCAACCCTCTCCTAACAATTATTTCATAGCGCAACTGCGAGGTATCCTCCTGCTACACCTTTCAAAGCTACCTACTCTCAATTTCCTTTCCAGTGCTTAATGACCTCATAGGTCCCATTGCTTGGTCTTTGGCATAAACTCTATATTCCATTCTGATATGATATTGAGCAAGTGAATTTAGTTTCACTCATAAGCCTTGAGGTAAAAATTCTCTTTCACTTTTGACAACCTTTTAATGATGATGTCATTTTTCTCTAGGGTCATCCAAAGGAAAATGTACTTCGTTTTCATATCAAGTTGATCAGCCCTTCATAGCATTCAATTTTAGAAGCTGGAATCCTCTGAGTTTCGTATTTCCCTAATCGCTTATTTTAAACGGTAAACAAAAAATATTAAAAAAAAATTTACTCAACTAATTATATGAATTGAGATAATTTGAACAAATTCCACAAATATAATTATGTAAATTGAGAAATCATATAATACAGAAGGAGTCAGTACGTACAAAAGTGCTGAACAATAACTGATAAACTTGATAATAACTGAAAATAAAAGGTAAATTCTCGAATGATTACTCAAATCTTATGCCTGTACCAGAATGCGAAGACAGGCATGATTTCATTATATACAAGTCTTGACATAAATGAATCATGACTTTAGTTCTTATTTACGAATCAAATGTGTAAAATAGCATAATACTGACAAATAAAAGTAGATATATGCGCGTAAAAATACTCTAAAATAGAAAAAACATGAAGCACATTGAGTAGACAATCATGATACTGCTGAGCAAAAACTTAAACATACGAAAAAAAATGGAAATATTCAGCTACATAAAAAAAACACATCCACTAACTTTAAAAAAAGGAGCTATTTTTTACCTGTCATAAATGTTTAGTAGCTCGAATTCCAAAACTCCTTTTAATATGATGATGGATATTGTCATTAATATTAAATTATTACTCTTTATTATGTTCATCTACTCCTAAAGAACAGGCGGACCATTTAGCTGAATTTATAAACAAACTTTCACCGAAACAAAGGTGGTAAAAGTAAAAAAAAAAAAGGAGAAAAATGAAAAAAGAAATTACTGGCGTAACGAATGAAAAAAAGTGGTCAACAAATCAATAACGATGAGAAAGAAAGCCAAGAGAATACAAAGGGATGTAACAAAAGCGACATGCATAGAAATAAATACGTAAAAACCAATTGAGAAACAAACCAAAATGAGAGAAATATATCTATTTTGAAATCCGTTGAAAAATTAATCTTCCAATCCGCTGAATCTCTCTCTCTCTCTCTCTCTCTCTCTCTCTCTCTCTCTCTCCCCAAGCGATTTTATGTTTTGTTATATATGTATACATATATATATAAATTTATATGTATATATATATACATATACATACATATATATATATATATACATATACATATATACATATACATATATATATATATATATATATATATATATATATATATATATATATATATATATATATATATATGTTATATATATATATATATATATGAAGAGAGAGAGAGAGATGAAAAAAATCACCAAACAAACCTAGTTTTAATGGATCGCTGTGAACTTTATTATCTTTACAAACCTGAAGGCAATGGGTAATGTAGCACTAATTCTTTATACATAATTACTATAAAAAACATAAAAAGATTCCAAGCTGCGCTGTTACACAGTGTCGTTAAATTAAATGTGTCTACATACATACATACATACATATATATATATATATATATATATATATATATATATATATATATATATATATATATATATATATATATACATATACATACACACACATATACATATTTGTATATGTATGTATATGCATGCATAACCTTATCACGTCAAACATCCTTCCTTTCAAACTCTAATTTCTCACCTATTCCCCTGTCCTCTTCCCTGTTTACCAATTATGCTTTTATTCCCTCATTTGATAACGTGTTTTTCAAAATCTTTTCCTCAATACTTTTATTGTTAATTTTATGTCTCCTAACTTCCGGCAACCAATCATTTCTTTATCTTCAGTTCCCCATTTACACTTATATTCTCACAGCTTATAGCTATTTCCCGACTTTTCTCCCCCATTTATTGTTTTACTGTCTTCCTTTTCAAGGATATTTTTTTTTCTCACGATTGCAAACTTCCTCTTCTAATTTCCGTTTCCTTCTCGCTTATACATATTCCGACGGGGCCCCGTTTTAACATCTCTCTCTCTCTCTCTCTCTCTCTCTCTCTCTCTCTCTCTTCACTCCTGCCAAACTCCTTTTCCTAACCTCTGTCCCTCATTTACTTATCTTCCTCGCCCCCACCACATACCCCATTTATCACTTTCATTCTCACGTCTCTCCGCCTTTCAACACCAACCTCTTCCCCCCCTCCCCCCCATTTTTTCTCCACAGGGGAAGGACGCTCCCCCGCCCCTTCCCCCTGGCCTTCAGTGCATGGTGCGAAGCAAGGATTACATGCCATAGAATTACCCTCGAGGGATTACTCGCTTGGCTGGGCACAGGAGTAATCCACCACTCGACTACTGCTGACGGGATTTAACGAGGTATGGGATTTCGGGGACGCCAGAGATGAGGACCCGTGGGGACGGGGGAGGCTTTGGCAGGCGGGAGGAACGAGAGAGGAGAGGGAGGGGAGGTGATGGGTGCTCGGATTAATGAGGTTTTAGAATTGGTGGTCGTTCGGATAAAGGAAATATTTGCTTGTTGGTTAGGGTTCAGATTAAACGGCGTCTCTGAAAAGGTGTCAGTCTCTCTCTCTCTCTCTCTCTCTCTAACACAAGTACCCTCACATGCTCATGCTTTATGTAGCCACAACACATACATACATTAAGACGGATATATATATATGCTATATATATATATATATATATATATATATATATATATATATATATGTATGTATGTATATATATAATAGTATACACGTGGTGTGTGTAAAACCCTACTAAGCCAGCATGTGCATGAGTAGGCTATGGGTTTGTATTTCGGCATCATTCAGTTCACACCTTTAGATATTGGCACACAAGAGACAAACAAATTAATTTTGAGTAAATATAAAAAACAGTCCAAATAAAGCCATCTCATTCTGAAGACAACCACCAGGCCATGAAATTATTAGCACCAATAACTGTTAGCCTTTCATCCTCGTTAGAATATAAAGGTGTTATTCTTTAAAGCCCTCTGATCCTGAGGGAAACGACTTGATGTCGATAAGTATGCAAAATCAAGTACATTGGCAATAAGATGTGATAAGTGAATACATCTATAAATAAATAAATAAATAAATAAATAAATAAATAAATAAATGAATATAAAATACCCAATGACAGAAGCCGAAAAATGGGGAGGAGAGATGCATGCACGAGTTTGCATGAAAAGACGGTTTCCAATTTAACCAACGCTTCAACCCCTCAACCCCCCCTACCCCTCTCCACACAACCTCCCACCCCCATAGAATAGGTAGAACAGGAACGGGAGATAGGAGACCCTCCCTTTCCCCTCCCCCTCCTGCCGACAGACTACGGAGATCTTGTAAAGAGAGACGTTGGGAAAACTGACCCCCATTTCCTTGCAGTTCAGGAGTTGATTGATTGATTGATTGGTGACTCTGTTGGCTCTTGAGTCATATTTGATCTGCTGCCCCTTGCACCAGACTGCAAAGGTTTATTGCACGACCTCCGACGAATGCACACGCCATCATTGCAGAGTTGGTTGATATACTGATATATGAAATGGCGTTACTATACCAGTGGTTATAATGTTACACATATCCAACTTTCAGAAAGTCTATGAAGATTTACCTTTCAAGAATTTATTTAGAAAACTGTCCAAATACAAAAAAAACACACGCAAAAAATTCATTAAATAATTTCCAAGAAACTAGAACAAATTTTTACATTTAGTATTATGTGATGGAGTCACTACGTTAATGGTCATCAACACAGAACACACGCAGAATGCAAAATTAACTTTTACTTAAAAGGAAACTGATTACAAATTTCAAATCGATTAAAATTTTCAGACAAATCTATTAATCGTTTCACTCCGAACCTAAACCATTTAAAAATTAGTTAATAATTGAAAGAAATTATTTTCACTACAATTTCTGGAAAACGTGTAAACCAGTACACCAAGTAATGATATTTGTTCAAACTGCAAAGGAAATTAGGTACACCATTCAACAAACAACACCATATAAATAGCAGCTATTGCTGAAAAGTGAAATCAATTGGCGAATAGGAAAAAATAGCAAATTTCACGCGATTTCTTGTGGATTGAAGGATCGAAAGTCTTTTCGGAACTTCAAATACACACACACACACACACACACACACATATATGTGTGTGTGTGTGTGTGTTCATCGTAATAAATAATGATTTAATATTTTTGTTTCCGTAATTCAACAGTTTCTGATCTGGATATCCTAGAGATGAGGAATGTACTTCACACAGCTGAGCATAATTCTTCTTAACGAAAAGTTGTCGTCACTTTTGGGAAGTAAGTCTCTGTTATAATGATATACTCCATTCATCCTGAGTAGTTCCTAATGCAATGTAAGTTCTACCAAGGCCAAGAGAAAGAGAAGGTCTGCTCACTTCCCCCAAAATCCCCCCATGTAAGCGGAGCTTTGTTTACCTCCATACTGCGTCAGCAGGTGAATTGCCGTAATGAGCAGGTACCTCTGAGATACGTCATCGCCTACGTAGTTACCCCAGGTGGGAGGCGACTCCGCCCAATTGAGTAGACCTTTGTCTCTCTTGGCCTTGAGTTCTACTCTAGGCCAGCAATGATGAAAATGCATCCTTTTACCATGCAATCAATATTTAGCTGCGTGCAGCGATTTTCTTCAGCACTTACAAATTCGAATGTACTTATTCATCAGCGCAAAGGAAAAATTCATTCGTTATGCCAAAAAGTGATCGATTACATAAACACTTCAGTACATGAGGACCCTGGAATTTCAAAATGGAATCTACTTAGAATATAACTTTAAAATATAACTGCCTTTAAAATATAACTATAAGAATCCTTAAAGATTTTGGGAAACATGACCAAGAACAAAAAAGTATCCTATAAACGCCTGACAATATCCATAGAAGATATAAGAAAGCACTACGAGACACAATGAGGAATACAGAAAGACTCTTAAACACGACCTTGCAAAATCTATTATACAGAAAGGCTCTGAAACACGGCCATGCAAAGTCTGTCAGGACCTTGAAAAGAGTTCTAGAGAAATGCGAAGCTACTGCCAGATAAAAACATGCAACGCAACGCCAGTTCTTTCAGTCGCCTAACGAGATACAAACCCGCTTGTAAAAAAATAACCAGTAAAAAACGCGCCGAAGTTTCCTCAGCGGAATCGAGTTTTCTGTACAGCCTATAATGCTGTATGAGCCGCGGCCTATGAAATTTTCAGCCACAGCCCGGTGGTGGCCTGTCCTATAGCGTTGCCAGACGCACGATCATGGCTAACTTTAACCTTAAATGAATTATAAACTACTGAGGCTAGAGGGCTGCAATTTGGTAAGTTTGATAATTAGAGGGTGGATAATCAAAATACCAATTTGCAGCCCTCTAACTTCAGTAGTTTTTGAGATCTGAGGGCGGACGGAAAAAGTGCAGACGGACAGACAAAGCCATCTCAATAGTTTTCTTTACAGAAAACTTAAAAAGAAACAAACAGACTTCGACTGGCCGTAACACAATTACAAGCCAAGTGATGATAGTAGCAGATGGCGGAACATTCATTAAAGCCGACGGAAAAGAATGACATTACACATAATACGGCCGATGACAAAAATAACACCCAATTAGTAACAATGAGTCCGGAAGTGGCCAGCGTGGGAGGGGGAGAGAGAAAGGGAGAGAGCGCCCCCCCCCGCCCCCCTCTAACCTCATGGGTGAAGGGTGAAGGTAAGGGAAGGGGGGGGAACAAACCTCGCTGTGAAAGCCACTATAAAAAGGGAGTGTTGATTGACGCAATTGCCTGAAGTCCGGCCTACTGTATACATTTATATAAAATGACGATATTTAATACAGCTATAAACATAAATGCAGTCCGTGAATTAGGGTAATGGCGATTTTTCACAGTAATACACTTAGGGCAATTAATACTGATATACTGTAACGAGCAGGAAATTTATCATAGCGCAGCACACTGTACAGTAGGTTACAATTTTTATCTCGGCTGGATGAGGGCGTTGGGCTGGGGGGAGAGAGACAGAAGGGGTGAGCTGATGGGAATACTGGGGGGCTCTGGGAGTGAACTTCAATGCAAAGGATGTATGGGAGAGTTTAATGAAATAGTTGCAGGTAATTTTGAGTCTTTTCCTGCTCTTTTTAAGGTCATTTGCCTCCTCTGGGAACGGAGACTAAATCAATTTTACAGTCGCATATTTCGCATATAGCTCTGACATTTTTTTTTAATACTGAGTATTTTCTTTAATTAAATCAAATTCGTTGACATCGTCCCTTGAGGTTTGGAAGATTTCTGAAGGTATATGGCGACTTGAAGACTCAGTGCAATGCTTATTCTTCTAGAGTTCCCTTTAGTTTCTACGCGCTTTTCCAGAGTTATCGAACCTTTAGACTCGAGAGTGTGGATAATTTCCACTTAAACATTACAACGAACGCTCTTGTAATTTTGAAACACATGGTAACTTGGGTTTTAACTTTATATACCGATAAAATAGAATATAGAATTTAGGCCTACGGTCAAGCGCTGGGACCTATAAGGATATTCAGCGCTGAAAGGGAAATTGACAGTCAGAAGGTCTGAAAGGTGTATGAGGAGGAAAACCTCGCAGTTGCACTATGAAACAATTGTTAAAGAGGGTGAAAAGTCGGATGGAAGAAAGAGAACATGAACGGAGGTACAGTAAAAGGAATGAAAGGGGCTGCAGCTATAGGGGCCGAAGGGACGCTGCAAGGACCCTTAAGTAATGCCTACAGTGCACTGCGTGAGGTGCACTGACGGAACTAACCCCCTACGGAGTTAACCATATACTAACTCTCCGGTGTCGCTCAACTTTGGAAATACTCGTATTTCTTTTCGAATGTTTCCCTATATCGAGGTCTAGAGACCTTGCCCTATATCAGACGACTTCAGACCAGTTTCCACGAAACGTAAGTCCTTTCTTATTTCATATTGTGGCTAAATGTTCGACACCTCACACGTCTCGAACTGTCGACCTAACCGCTTCAACGTCTCCTCGCTGCTGGGAGAAAGGGAGCTGGTGACTGGTACGATACATGTACATGCGCTACCGGGGTCTAAGCGATGTCAGGTAGGGCAGCCGATCGAGACTACGGTCTACCCGAAAGCCAAATCAAAGTCCTTCAAAAGAAGGCATCGTGCTTACCCCATACAAAAAATGAAAAAAAAGCACGTTAAAAAGAAGAAGAAAAAGAAGAATTGTGGCTAACTGTTCCAAACTTCGTCAACCTAGGAACCGTGACGTACTGAAGGCATTTATACACTGAATCAATCTTTTGCCTACGGTTACACGAGCGCATAGTTCCGCTGTTTATTTAAAACTGCACAGAAATGATGTTAGCTACCAGGAGAATTAAGGAAGGGGAAAGACCCATCTGTTCATTGCTACACCCACTGAAAGCCCGAATTTTTTCACGTGACAATTTTTTCGACCTTCTCGACCGAGACGCCACGACATAACAAGAGATACTTGGGATCTTTCCTAAATAGTGACCCCCCACGGGTTTTAACCCGGTATGTATCCACCTTTGCGCCGTGTTCAGTACAAGCCCGTTTGGGATTACCGTAAAAACATAAACAAAAGACTGTAAATATCATAAAGATAATGACTCCCAAGAAATATTAGTCCTATAGATAACGACCCCCGAAAAGCCTTGGGGGTCACTATCAAGGAAAAATCCGATACTTGTAAACTGAAACTTTTATATTCATGTTTCTATCTATCTTGCGTTCATCGACATACCAGAATGGAAAAAATAAGAAGAAAAACTCATGTGTCCATTTCTACCGTTGCAAAGATTCTTGAATTATTTACATCCATAACTTTCAATACTTTGTGAGAGGAAAAGCATTATTTGTTGTAAAACGAAGTAACAAAAAAAAAAAATTAATAATGTACGCTTTCTCTGCTGTGCAAATGTCACTTGACCGATGGAAAATATATTTTTCATCGGTCAAGTGACATTTGCACAGTAGAGAAAGTGTATATTCTTAATTGTTTTTTTTCAGTTACTTCGTTTTGTAACAAGTAGTGTTTTTCCTCTTACAAAGTAATGAAAGCTATCGATGTAAATAATTCAAGAATCCTTGTAACGGCAGAAATGGACACATGAGTTTTTCTTCTTATTTTCTTCTATAACTTGAAACAAACGTCATCAACTCTTGCAGGTGGTCACGGATCGTCAGCTAAATGAAACGTCAAATCATGGACAAGCCCCTTTTTGAGTAAAGCTTAAAAAACGTTAGTAAACTTTGGATTCACAGTCTATTTAATCAACCGGAATAATACAATATAATGAAGGAGTCGGGATTCGTTTCGATAACAATTTTCCTACTTTGTTTTCCCTTAGTTTAAGAATATGCGCAACAATAACCAGATTATCAGCCAAATGTAGCGAACTTCCTGTGAACAACAAAGAGATCTTTGTATACAACAATTTGGTAACCAGTGACATTTGTAACTTTCACCTTTTAATATTCGTATTTTTCAAACTTTTTCCAATAAGGAACCACTGCATGACAGAGAGCGAGGAAAGATGGAAAAGAACGCATACAAATTAAATCAATTATTGTCCTTTGGTGGCAAGCACGCATGGCTGTGAGGAAGGAGCTACAAGTTCCCAAGTAACTATTGTTACTTGATAACTTAGAATGTTCCTGGTAATAATATTACTGATCCTGTTTCAAACGACGAACCATCCCGTAACGTGAAAAGAGCAACCGCCACATTAAAAAACAAATCGTAGACCCATTCCAAAATTACACATCATTGCACAAAAGGAAAATGAAGAACGATGACAACAGAAAAAAAAAAAGAGCGAGATTCATTAAATACCAGAAAACGCGGAAAACACTGCCAGTACGGAAGAAGACCCCCCTAAATTAAATCATTACTTTCCCTTTGACCGCGTATATACGCGCGCAGACGTGCCCGCGCTTTTCATGCAGTGCAATGAAAGGGAGAAGCTTAATGCACTATCCCGTTAATATATCTCTTTGTTCTAATGGAGGCTGAGAGAGAGGAAATTACTCCATTTTGTAGTTGGCGCTGTAGAGTAATTGCTGGCGCTATTCGCGGGGCGCGCTTTGGGTCATACACTAAATATGCTAATCTCCGATTTAATTCAACATCGGGGCGGATGTCCAATTAATCCGGGTGGTCTGTCTGCTTACCAGGGCGTCCGGATTTACTGAATCATCGGCGGTTGGGAGTGCATGGGCGGAGGGGGGAGGGGGCGTTTTCCCCCCAAAAAAAGTACGTGATGGTGAATTGTATACGATACGGCAAAACAAACACTGTCAATAACAACGGTGATAATGATTAATAATGATGCCGATGCTGATGGGGATGATAGGATAGAATTGAATATTGAATTGAGGCCAAAGACCAGGTCTGGGACCTATGAGGTCATTCAGCGCTGAGAGGGAAACTGACAGTAAGAAAGCTTGAAAGTTGTAACAGGAGGAAAACCTCGCAGTTGCACCATGAATCAGAGAGGGTTAAGGAAAGTCAGATGGAAGAAAGAGAATATTAACGGAGGCACAGTAAAAGGAATGAATGAGACTGCAGGTAGGGGCCGAAGGGACACTGCAAAGAACCTTATGTAATGCCTACAGTGCACCACGTGAGGTACACTGACAGCACTATCCCCCTAAGGGGGATAAGGATAATAAGGGTAGTGATGACAATAATATTACGATGAGAAATGGTAATGATACTGGTAATGATCTTGACGACAGCAATGACAGTTACAAAAATGATAACAGAAAATAATAATCATATCAGTAATTATACTCATGATGATACTCACGATGATGATGATGATGATGATGACGATGCCACTGGTGATATTAGTAATACTGATTTTGATCGAGGTAACGCTACAATGAACAATTAAAAAAAGAATGATGATGATTATGATGACGATAGAGGCAGCGACAATGATACTAACAATGACTGCAGCAGTGCAATTATGATAATCTTTGCAACAAGGCGATTTTAAGTTTTCGCTTAAAAACAGCCTTGAGAATTAGCGCCATTTGCCATTGAATTTTTAAGATACATAATGTACTGTATACAAACATATCTACCTATTTATCTATCCATATACATACATATATATGTGTATATAATATATATATATATATATATATACACACATATATATATATAGCCTATTGCTTGTGTATATGAAATGTGTACATATACATACACAAACACATATATATTTATTTATCTATTTATAACATATATGTATATATAATAAACACACAATATACATGTATATTTGTGAATACAAAATGTGTATAAATACATACACAATCACGCACACTTTCCTTTATGCATAACTACACACACACAAATACACACACTTACACAAATACACATATATATTTATTTATCTATTTATAACACTTAAGTATATATAATAAACACAATATACATGTATATTTGTGTATACAAAATGTGTATAAATACATACACAAACACGCACACTTTCCTTTATGCATAACTACACACACACACACACACAAATACACACACTTACACAAATACACATATATATTTATTTATCTATTTATAACATATATGTATATATAATAAACACAATATATCTGTGTATACAAAATGTGTATAAATACATACACAAACAACGCACACTTTCTTTATGCATAACTACACACACACACACACACACACACACAAATACACACACACACACGCACCCACGCACGTAACTCGCACTTGTTTACGCGCAATCACCTGCAGACGAAAAACCATTGATAACAGGAGACGCTAAAATGCCAACCTTTTCCCATCGCTAACAATAAGCCGCCTGCATTTTTCGCTTCTTTTGCACAATTCTCTGTCCTCGTTATTTTCTGAGCTCTCATTTTTTTCCTCCGTGCACCTGAGACTCTCGATATTTCTCTCCTAATTAGCATTATTATCGTTTTCTCATTTCTTCTCCCGATTAGCATTATTATTCTTCGATCTTATTTTCTATCAGCTATCGGTGATTGCGTTGTTGTTATTATTATTATTATTATTATTATTATTATTATTATTATTATTATTATTATTATTATTATATAGTTTTTTTGTATTATGATGTTTTTACATATTAGTCTCTGATGTATTTGTATTCTGTATTTTGTCTGTGGTCTTGAGCGCAAAGCAAGTCAGTTATTATTATTATTATTATTATTGAAGAAACATCTCCACAGTTATATTTGGGTACAAATATATTAAAAATAAATTTATACAAAAAGCTTTCGGGAATCTATTCGCGTTCCCTTCTTCTTCTTCTTCTTCTTCTTCTTCTTCTTCTTCTTCTTCTTCTTCTTCTTCTTCTTCTTCTTCTTCTTCTTCTTCTTCTTATTATTATTATTATTATTATTATTATTATTATTATTATTATTATTATTATTATTATCGCTACTTTCTGCTTTCTTGTTTAGTTTTAGCCATTAATATATTGTTTCTATATTTATGTCTTCTTTATAGATCCATTCTGTATTTTAATGTAGCCCTATGGAGAAATGGAACTTATTATTACTATTGTTATTATTTCACCTGCTACTACATCATCATCTTCTATTGTTTAAATCCTGCAACTGATAATGTACAGAGCAGAAACTATTAACGATGTTATCATTAAATCATTATTACTATTATTATTATTATTATTATTATTATTATTATTATTATTATTATTATTATTATTATTATTATTATTATTATTCAGAAGATGAACCCTATCCATATGGAACAAGCCCACCATAGGGGTCATTGACTTGAAATTCAACTTCCAAAGAACATGGTATTCATTTGAAAGAAGTAACAGAAGGTAATACAAAATACAGAATGAAGAGATCATTTATTAGAAAAGAAAAAATAAATTAACAAATTAATAAATAAATCAATAAAAATATAAGTAAATTATCAAAATACAGGGAACTGTTTTAAAATACTAATGCGTCGCATTTTCCATTGAACTTTTGGTGTTCCTTTATTTTTTGGAAGAGTAGTATTACCAGACGACCGAGTTTAAAAAAAAGTCTTCTAGAGCGTCTAGGGCTCTTCTAGAGCTATCAATTTTATGCGTAAAATTTATCCGCAGTAAATTAGGTTTTATTTAAGCGATTGTAGTACTGTCAAAATTTCAGAAATTTTTTTATTTTCGGCTAAAATTTCTTTCACTGTTCCGTCCGAATGGCCCACCATCCAATTACTATGACAACACGACAACAAGCCGTGGAGCTGATTGACAGGTGCGTAAAAATAAACAATTGCCGATTGAGATGCATATCAGCGGACGGCTTCTTCTTCTTTTCCGTCGCGTCGAGGGACGGGGGAGGGAAAAAAATCCACATTTAATGAATCGGGTCTGTGGGAAAAATGGGTTAATTAAGGAAAAAATCCAGGGAGGGAGGGAGGGAGGGGGCAGGGGTGGAAAACCCGGCGCTACCCCTAGATAATTTATAATTGGATTCTGTAGTTAATTGAAAGGAGAGAGAGAGAGAGAGAGAGAGAGAGAGAGAGAGAGAGAGAGAGAGAGAGAGTTATAATGCTGGTTTAATTTTCAATGGGATATAGAAAAACTTAAAACTTACGGAATGGCACACTTCATACAGTATTTGATATTCAGAAGTGGAGAAGCGATGTGCCGGTAGTTTCCTTGCTGTAAAGAGAGAGAGAGAGAGAGAGAGAGAGAGAGAGAGAGAGAGAGAGAGAGAGAGATTCACACTACAAATTTAATTTTCACTGGGGATATAGAAAAACTTAAGACTTAACGGAATGTCACACTGCATACTGTTCAGTATTTAATATTTAGACGTAAAAAAGCGAAGTGCCAGAAGTTTCCTTACTCCAGAGAGAGAGAGAGAGAGAGATTTACACAACAAATTTAATTTTCACTGGGATAGAGAAATATTTAAGACTTACGGAAAGTCGCACTATATTCAATATTTAATATTCAGAAGTGAAAAAGCGAA
>NC_089796.1:11354301-11374301 GCF_040412425.1 Macrobrachium rosenbergii | reverse complement strand
ATCAAAACAAAACTATGCAACATGTATGAGATTATAAGCGTATTTACTGAGTTTATATTTACTTATTATAAATCATTTATGTTAAAAATTTATACACTATGTTCACTAATTTTTATCATTTTTAATATTTTTTTTCTACTACTCTCAATATTAGTGGTGTCATTATCATTATTATAATTACTATTTTCACTAGTACTTCAGCTGCTGTGTGGATGTTTTATCTAGTGTATCTAGACTGTATTATATTGTCTCTACTTTGTATATTCCCTGAGCTGAAATAAAGAAAATTATTATTATTATTATTATTATTATTATTATTATTATTATTATTATTATTATTACTATTATTAATATATTTTTGTGTATAATAAGAAAAATGTAAAATTCTGGTAACATTTTCATTCATAATCTTCCAGATAGAATTACTCATATTTTTTTTTTATTTTTCATGATTTTTCATGAGTGTAAACCATCTTGCAAGTACCGGTAAAAATTCATGAATAACGATATTAATAGGTAAATTTTATGGTCTTTCATATTCAAGTGTATTACATATTTTTATATATATATATATATATATATATATATATATATATATATATATATATATATATATATATATATATATTACCATCTTGCAAGTACCGGTAAAAATTCATGAATAACGATATTAATAGGTAAATTTTACGGTCTTTCACATTCAAGTGTATTACGTACTTTATATATATATATATATATATATATATATATATATATATATATATATATATATATATATATATATATATATATATATATATATATATAATATATATATATATATATATGTACATATATATATATATATGTATATATATATATGTAAAAACAGAATTACTTTAACATGTTGCTTTGTTACAAGATTTCAAATTATAGTCTTGTATGATATATTTCAAATTTAAAGTAGTTGATTTCTTATCTTCTTTAGTCTGTACTTTATCGTAATATTAGTCTCCTTATTTTGGCATTTAGCTTTTTCATCATATAAATATTATTATTATTAATAATTCTTTCCGAGCATTTTTTTTTACCAGATGTCAATCAAAATATCAAAACCCATATTAGTAAAAAAACTTTCCAAATTTGTCTGAAGCTGAAATTGTCTTTTCATTTATGTTCTGAATGTTTTTTTTTAACAGCTCATTAAGATGGAATTTTAATGTCTAATATACGGAAACAAATTTTACAATTATATTACTATGATTTCTTCTCTTTCTGATCTTTAATACTGAGGACTACTGAGCATGGATCTAATTAAAAAGATATATATACATATATGATTATTAAAAAATAATTTTATAAATTCTTATACCGTCTTCGTATTTCCTACAATTTTTCTTCTCAAGCTTGAGAAATGTTCATCAATTTTCTTAACCTTTTCTAAGATCTACTTTCTACAATCAAAAGGGATAAGAGAAAGGTAACTGCTGTTATAAAGTTTAATTTAAAAAAATGATAATATAAGTCATTTACAATATGTACAGCCGTTGAATATTTACAGGATTGAAATAAAAAACAAAGACTCATAAGGTTACAATAAGAAAGATGACTGACTTGATTTACAAAGACGTGACAATGGAGGAATGTAATGAGGAGCATAATAAACAAAAGGAGGTTTCGAGACAAATGGAGGCGTATAAAAGCGGGCGCGTTCTGTTTGCGTCCCCTTTCTTCGAGTCTTGGTCGCCTTCTTTTGGACGGTTTGTTAAATAAAGCTTTTTATTTTTTTTTTCACTGGGTCCATTGACGAAGCAAATCGTGAACGGGAAAAGTGTCTATGTAAAATTCATGAATGTTTGTAAAGAAAAAAAATTTGTATCTACGCAAATCTCAAGGATATTTATAAAAAAATTAATTTCTATATAAAACTTATGAATATTTATAAAAAGAAATTAGTGTTCATGTAAAACTCATGAATATCTTTAAATAAAAATTAGTGTCTACGTAAAACTCATGAGTATTTATAGAAAAAATTAAGTGTCTATGTAAATCTCAGGGATATTTATAAAAAAAAATTCTTTTTATTCACTGGAGTATGGCGAATGTAGCGATTTGCATGGTTTAACAATCATTTGGGATAGCAAACGTAAAACAATTTTTTTTTCCTGTCAAAGAGCACTTAAAAAATTGAAACGTACAATAATGCAGAGAAAATGATTGACTTAGAAAACAATATGATGCCCGGAGGGCGTCGAGCGGTCGAATGAACGAGATGAATGATGATGATGACGGCGATGACGGACGGAGGAGCTCTCTTTCTTTCCTTCTGTCCTCACCGCGAGGTAGTCGTCGGCGGAGGTAGCGAGGTGGGTGGCAACGGAGGCCGCAGGGGGCTTCCTATGGTCGGTCTGACGAGATTTTGGGACAAGAACGGCGCCATGAGAAGCCGGGAAAAGGGTTCCGGATTGAGGGCCGTCAACGGCAGGGCGGGCAGAGCGCTCGGCCCGCTTCCCGTCGGAGGCGACGACGGCGCTGACGGAGAAGGAGGAGGTGGCGATTTGTCGCGCCCCATGATTGCGTCGATGGTGAAAGCCGGGCGGGGAGGCGGGCGCGTCAATGGGGGTGAAGGGGATGTCGTAATCACAGGCTTGACGGGCGTGGGCGCAAAGAGACTTCCTCCCCCTATGACTCCAGTCCCTCCTCCGTTATTCAGTCCGCCACTCACTATCGCAGGGGCAGGTATATTCTGAATAGGAGGTGCTAACGACCCCCTGAGATGCCTGAAGAAACTCTCCTGCTGAGAGAGCGCGACGTGATGGGCGTGGAACTGCGCCGGTGGCATGTATGGGTGGTGGGCGAAAGGCACTGGGCGGTGGAGCATCGGGTGAGGCCCCAAGAACGCTGAAGCAGCTGCTGCCTGTTGTTGCTGCTGCTGGTGGAGGTGACTGTGATGGAGATGGTAGGGATCGACGACCCCCGCTGCCAGCAGGGAGAAGACGTGCGGGTCGTTCAGGAAGTCCGGATGCTGGCGTTTGTACCTCTTCCTCCTCCTGAGGAAGGACCCGTTGTCGAACATGTCGATGGCTCCAGGGTCGAGCGTCCAGTAGTTCCCTTTACCGGGGTTCCCTGGTTCGCGGGGCACCTTGACGAAGCAGTCGTTCAGAGAGAGGTTGTGCCGGATGGAGTTCTGCCACGCGGGGAACTTGGCCTTGTAGTAGGGGAATCGCCCCATGATGAATTCGCAGATTTCGCTCAGGGTGACACGCTTCTTCGGCGCCTGCAGGATAGACATCGTGATGAGCGCGATGTAGGAGTACGGCGGCTTGACGGGTCCGCCGGTCTTCTTGTCACCGTCGGAGGAGCCCTCCGCTGTCTCCTGCAAGGGGCGAGATTCATCGTCGTCTACGTCGGCGCCCACCGGACAAGACTCGCCTTCGTCCTCGCTGAACTGGGTAGGGGCAACGACGAGCTCTTCCCCTGGCGATAAACACTGAGAGTCGGTCATGACTGCCTCATACACGGGCATGATCCAACGGGGCTACGCCGTTTCTCTTAGACAAAAAAGACACAGTTCACCAACACCTTGCACCAGTAACACCTCATGAAGCAGTCCACTGCTAACCAAAACAAAGCACACCTGAGGCAGAGAAAGAGAGGGAGGGAGAGAGAGATTCTCGGTGGCAAATCGTCCAGTGCAGATACGAAACTAAGTCCCACAGGGGAGAATCGAGAGACGGCTCTTTCCTCTTTCGTCGCCTGATAAATAATGATGACAAATGACGGAGCCGGGGAAAAGACCATTTTTGGCACCTCGCTGACATCTGGCATCTCCTCTAAGTGATTCATCGCCAGGGGCCTATCGGAATCCAGAACAGAAATCGGCGACCACGCCCACAACACCGATGCGCCACTGAACAGATTTCCTCTAACCGCAAGGACCGCCCAGCATCTTTCCGCCAATCGGCATCATGCCCCATCCGTTCCAGGCACCGCCCAGCAATCCCGCGAGGGTGGTGCCGAGAGCTTCAGAGGGCCTGACATGATTAGATTTGGTCCCATCTGTTGTTTGCGGACAGAACAGCTCCATTTATCCATAAATTATTCGGTGGTAGGGATAGAGGCAAATCAATCCGATGGAAGGAATAAAACCATTATAATCTGCTTCTTCTTCTCTCCCAAAAGTGGTGGGACGACAAAGGCATCTTCGCCATTTTTTGAAGCCTCACAAAAGCGTGGTAATTCCATCTCTATACCTCTCTCACTCTCTATCTCTGGTTCCTCTCCATCAATCCCTCATCCCTCCTCCTCCTCCTCCTATACCTCCTCCTCCCTCACTCACATGGCACACAGCTAAACCTACGTGTATCTCTTGCCCTCCAACAATCAACCATAAAAAAAAGAAAGGAGAGGAAAAAAGGATTCAAAAAGCCAAACTTCAACCGAACAATTCAATAGCGTCGGTGCCTCGCCAAGCTAATCCGTCAATGGGACAAATATTCTTAACGGCAGGATATTCTAAAAAAAAAAAAAAAACGTTATGACCCACTGCTAAATGCATGGCAGTAATTACAACGTTTTTACAATGCATGTATTATATACCCATTCCCTGCTGAATAAGTCATTTTATTAGATAAAAATGCATACACGATTATACACTTTGTAAATGTAAAATGCTTGCTTGATATATAACAGAACGTGAAAACGAACGTTATATTGTTGTTAAAGATCACGTGAGACTGTTACAATATTAGGTAATGCACTGTCAATTTTAAAGTTTCTAAATCCTCAAACAAAAAGGTGTATTTCAATTATAAACCACCTTATTAGTAACTCTGAAGTAATAATAATAATAATAATAATAATAATAATAATAATAATAATAATAATAATAATAATAATAATAGTGCATTTCCGTGGATGCATAACATGTGGTCCAGGAACGATACACCCCAATAGCAAAGATTAAGTTACGGTAACTTAACATAAAACGAAGGCTAATTAAGCAATGTTAGGTAAGTTTAAACTAGTTAGCTTGATAGGCTGGGTTCGTTTTGTGTCTTTGTCCCCTCTTCCCACTGTCCTTTCCACCTATTCCGGGAATGATATTTTCTAAGATAATAATAATAATAATAATAATAATAATAATAATAATAATAATAATAATAATAATAATAATATGTAGGTAGAAGACCCTCTTTTAAGCATGCAGTATTGAAAGTGATAGCTGCATTCAGTTCATATAGAATTTTCTTTACCTTTCTGATAATTACTTTTTCAGGGTTACTGCATTCTACCAGTAACTCGCCGCTGTTTGTCATTATTTGGAGAGGAAAGCAGTTGCAGACTGTATCACTGTATCAGTTACAGAGTATAATAATAATAATAATAATAATAATAATAATAATAATAATAATAATAATAATAATAACTGCGATGAGAATACCCTTTATAAAATAGAAATTCATATAACGTCAAAAGCTCCATAATAAATGTATATTTGTAATTATACATAAAAAGCATAGGCCATTGTTAATAATTGGTCAGTATTGATTGCAAACATGCATGCATACGAGTATGCATAATTATTTCTCAAAACCCACAACAATGCATCGCCTACGCTGAACATAATAATCGAAATTAAGAGATTAAACGGTGGAGTTTCAGTTAAAATTGTAACTTTCGAGAAATAAATAGAAATATAAATATATATAGATATAAATATAAATGCTCATTATCATGGACCTTCCAATAACGCAGCTTAGAGAAAGATTAAGGGATATACGATTTTCATTGTAAGTAACGCGATGCACGAGACTTGATCAAGAGGCTACGCTCTTCAGCTACAATGAGAGAGAGAGAGAGAGAGAGAGAGAGAGAGAGAGAGAGAGAGAGAAGCACTTCTTCACCCACTTCTTTCGAGATGCAATTTATTAGGCTTCAATAATGGAGCAAAACTAATATGAGAGAGAGAGAGAGAGAGAGAGAGAGAGAGAGAGAGAGAGAGAGAGATCTGATGGATGTTTATATCTTAGCGGGTCTCCAGGTATGGATTGCCTCTCCGAGGTCCTTCTGTTCTAACTTACGTCAGTTATTTCTCTCTCTCTCTCTCTCTCTCTCTCTCTCTCTCTCTCTCTCTCCCCTATTTGCGACCCTCAATAATCGATTCAGAACCAGTTATTAAGTTCACTTTTTAGGTCAAAAGAGACATTCCGTTCCTTTCTTCGCCCGGCTCGTGTATCCAACCCGCGAGAGAGAGAGAGAGAGAGAGAGAGAGAGAGAGAGAGAGAGAGAGAGAGAGAGAGAGTTAACAACTAAACGAAGTTCTGGGATAACGAAAAACCACCGGGGAATGGAGGTAGCGCAAACGAAACGTTAAGACGGCCACCTGTGACCAAATTTCCTGTTGATTGATTGAGTTAATACTTTGTCGTGGCGTCAAAACAGCTGTGTGCTCATCAACACCGAGCAAGATTTCAAGCCTTTCCATATCGGCGATGGGTATATTATAAAAAAAGAAAAAATGAACTTCATGCGATAAATATATGAAATTTTCTTATGAACTGAAAATAGAAATGCGATATTTAAAAGGCGAATATTTAATAAATAAAAGGATGTAAAGTGAAAATCTAAATACAACACAAAACAAGTAACAAATGCGCCCAAGAGTCACTCTTCAGCGCAATCGAGTTTTCTGTACAGCCGCTACAGTGTACAATCAATGCCACCGAAAATAGATCTATATTTCGGTGATCTCGGTAAAAGGGTATATGAGCAACGGCCCATGAAACTTTAACCACGGCCCGTTGGTGGCTTACCCTATATCGTTGCCAGAGACACGATTATGGCTAAACTTTAACCTTAAATAAAAAAAAAAAATACTGAGGCCAGAGGGCTGCAAATCGGTATGTTGGATGATTGGAGGGTGCACTCAACATACCAATTTGCAGACCTCTAGCCTCAGTAGTTTTTAAGATCTGAGGGCAGACAGAAAAAGTGCGGACAGAAAAAAGTGCGGATAGAATAAAGTGCGGACGGACAGACAAAGCCGGCACAATTGTTTTCTTTTACAGAACACTAAAAATATAAAATAATACCATTCGCCAAAGCAATATCGAGGTGTAAAAATAGCGGAAATACAAAGATATAATAGCATATAATAATGGTATAAAAAAAAGAAAATAAACATAGGAACTTTCAACAAACTTTAGTGGTCAGTTCCGAGCGGCAATGGGTTACGAAGACTTGTAAAAAAATCACGATATCAGGAACAAAAATTATGAAAACGAATTTATAACAGATTTTTTTTAATGAAATAAGGATGCAGATCAGCTTGCTTTGGTTGGAATAAAACCAGTCGCATTACTAAATAAGCGAAGGATATTACCTTCAGGAATGCAAAAACCTGCGTACAGCCATAACTGTTAATGCTGTATCAATTAAGGCCATTGTTTTTCAAGCATTTCGACTTTACATTCTTACGGATACTTTCAGGTAGACTACGATAACATCAGAAATAATAATACAATAAAAAAACAAAGCGTTACCGACACTTACATCAGACTACTGGAATATGGCGCGAGTGGTAATAAATTACAATGATGTTGTTGTAATTGTCAAGAGAAATCACAAAAACAATATCAATCCTTCTGTATAAAATGTAAAATCTATACATTAATTATTTCTTTGACCGTAAAATAGTCTACGGGTTACAAACTCCCTATTTGACATATCCCGCACTTGAATAGGTGTGTAGAATCAAGCTGACGTGATCCGCACTTGGGGGCGGTAAGTTACGCCCGTGCGGTACTCCTTGAGTATATGGGTACACTTGTCATACCAATAACACCCTCAACCCCGCAGGGTGGTTGCGCCATCAGTGCACCTCATGGGGTGCACTGTAGGCATTTACTAAAGGTTCTTTGCAGAGTCCCTTCGGCCCCTAGCTGCAACCCCTTTTATTCCTTTTACTGTGCGTCCATTTATATTAGGCTATCTTTCTTCCATCTTGCTGTCCATCCTCTCCTAACAATTGATTCATAGTGCAACTGCGAGGTTTTCCTCCTGTTACACCTTTCAAACCCACTTACTCTGTTTCCTCTCCAGCGCTGAATGACCTCATAGGTCCCAGTGCTTGGCCTTTGGCCTAAACTCTACAGTATATTCCGTTCCATTCCAATACACCCTCAAACTACGTACATTTCTTTCATAATCCAGTACTTCCACTGTACCGAGTGAAGGTGAGAGGTACAGAGAGATTTCAAACTTTTCAAAATCGTTGACGTGATGGGATGGAGGTTACTATAAAGGTGGGGAGGAATGGTTACAAAATCGCATGGAAAGGGTTACAAGAGGAGGGAGGCTTACAAAGCAGGTGGGAGAGTGGGTGAGTGGGTGGGATTACAAAGAAGGAAAATGTGGGTGGGGATTACAAAGAAGGCAAGGAAGGTGAGCGGGGGATCACAAAGAAAGTGGGCGGGATTACGAAGAAGGTGTGTGGGGGATTACAAAGAAGGTGAATGGGGATTACAGAGAAGGTGGGTGGGGGAATTACAAAAAAGGTGGGTGGGGAATTACAAAGAAGGTGGGTGGGATTACAGAGAAGGGGGAAGGGGATTTCAAAGAAGGTGGGTGGAGGGATTACAAAGGTGGGTGGGGATTACAAAGAAGGTGGGTGGGGGATTACAAATAAGGGGAAGGGGTTACAAAGAAGGAGGGTTTGGATTACGGAGAAGGTGGGCGGGATTACAAAGAAGGTGGGAGGGGGATTCCAAAGGTGGGTGGGATTACAAATAATGTGAGTAGGAATTACAAAGAAGGGAAGGGAGGATTACGGCCGGTGGGAGCAGGATTACAAAGGTGGGTGGGGGATTACAAATAAGGTGGGTGGGATTTACAAAGAAGGAAAAGGTGGGTGGGACTACAAAGAAGAAAAGGTGGTGGGGGATTACAAAGACGGCAAGTAATGTGAGTGGAGGGATTACAAAGAAGTTGGGATATGGATTACAAAGGTGGTAGGGGATCACAAAGAAGGTGGGCAAGGGATTACAGAGCAGAGAAGGGGGTTGCAGTGGTGGGTGACGAGTGGTCAAAACAAACGGCGGGTTACAAAAGGTGGGGGGTGAGGGGCAGTTACAGAGAGTTGGGGAAAGTATTCATAAAGAGTGTGGGGAGAAGATCAATAAGGTTGCAATTAGTATACAGTGAGATTGGGGAGACGGTTACAAAAAGGAAGAGGAAGAGGTTACATTTACACAATGGTTGGGGATACGTTTACGGAAACAGTTGGGGGAATAAAGGTTCCCCACCAATGAATGCCTAAAAATAAATAAATATATAAATTAAACTTCTCAGTTCCAGAGGTCCTTTATTCCTCACACCGCTGGACTGTGGAACTGCCTCCGAAAAGATGTCTTGCATTTTGATACATTTCTATCTGTTTATTAATTTATTAATTTATTTTGTTTCTTTTTAATGTGGTATCTCTTCTTTCTTTATTTCCCTTTACTTCTTCTTACTTATTCCTAATGAACACCATATTCTTTGGAGGCTTGAATTTCAAGTCAATGGGTTTCTTCTACTGAATAATAATAATAATAATAGATGAAGATAAAGGGCCCATACAAACACTATTTATACGTTGCAACCATTTATTTCGGACACTTCTTCTATGTCCCAGTGAACAGGGACAAAGAGGTGTCCGAAATATATGGCTGCAACGTATCAATAGTGTTTTTATGGGCCTTTTGTCTTCATATCATACTGTTGGATTACAGTAGAGACATTCATGTAAATAGATTGACAAAAAAATAAATACATAATTAATAAATAAATTTTTTTTACAACGACAACACTAACACCAGGACCAATAACTCCAGACAACAGCAATAATAATAATAATAATAATAATAATAATAATAATAATAATAATAATAATAATAATAATAATAATAATAATAAAATTGAATAGGATGTTGAGGAAGATATAAATAAAAGTAACAGCTATAGGATGTTGACTACAACTACCACCTAATCTTCGTAATCCTGTTATATTCTATTACTTTATTTTCTCAAGTTAATACATTTTTGCTCTTTCTGCGACGATACTGTTTTTGGATTATATTATCAACACCATAGCCACTGCTATCATTAATTTCACGGACTACCATCATTAGTGCTACAGTGATTTATGACTTACTGTAAAAGCAAATGTACGGTATCACTATTATTATGTATCATTCAATTATTATTATTATTATTCTTATTATTATTATTATTATTAATATTATTATTATTATTATTATTATTATTATTATTAGTTCATGACATGCAATTAACTCTTCAGTTTTCTTCCAGTTGTCATGGGTTGGAATTACTGATGAAATTATTATAATAATAATAATAATATTAATAATAATAATAATAATAATTATTATTATTATTATTATTATAATTATTATTATTATTATTATAATTATTATTATTATTAAAGCAGCTCAATAAATATTCAAAATCGAGAGTAAATCCATATATGCGGACATGCTTTAAACTACTGCGCATCGACATGTTTAAGCACATAATATAATACCAAGATATACTTCTATATTTGTTTATGTCAACAGAGACAGTGTCTCTCTCTCCCTTTTAAATGTATATGTATACTGTACATAAAAATGCGCCAGATGCAGTTAAATTCAACAGTTCGCTGACATTCATTAGTCATTTTGCACTGTTTCATATATATATATATATATATATATATATATATATATATATATATATATATATATATATATATATATATATATATTTAACGTACTGTATATATACGTATATACACACAGTGTATATAAATACATATACATATATATATATATATATATATATATATATATATATATATATATATATATATATATATATATATATATATATATATATATATATATATTCATATCTATATGCACAGATATAAAATTTAACACAGTCTACTGCCTACCAAGTACATAACTCAGCGCTTGGGTTCGACAGAGCAAAAAAAGGTATTTAACGTTATGTGCAAAAATCGGTCAGCCCCACAAACGAACGGAACACAAGCGCTGTAAGAACTGAACTTTTGTATGTTTTTAGTGGAGCATTCAATTACAATACAATCACGCTCATCTCGTGACGCTTTTGAGATAATATATGAGCAATATAAATAAATAAATAATATATATATATACATGTGTGTATGTGCATATATATACATATATGTAATATATATGTATATACATACAGACAATCATATATGTATATATATATATATATATATATATATATATATATATATATATATATATATATATATATATATATATATATATATATGACCGTTCTGCGCTTTTTCCGGTAAGAGCCACTGTTTGTTATGGTAGAGGAAATGGGGTGATAATGAACAAAAAAAATAATACCTTTATTCTCAACGAAAGCAGGTGGTAATATTTCGGTTCTCAGCAAATATTTTTACCGAGTAAGGTTGCTGGCCTATTCCCTTCTCTAACAATGCCGCGACCCACCACAGCAGAGTAAGAACCATGTGCATAATTCAATGTTCAGGTCAAACGAGGCACAACAGAATTCTCTAGCAGGAAACAGTCCCAGTCAATTTGTTCCCTGTAACCACTAAGCTACTAGACCTAATTAAAATATATATATATATATATATATATATATATATATATATATATATATATATATATATATATATATATATACACATATATATAATATAGATGTATATATATATATATATTATATATATATATATATATATATATATATATATATATATATATCAATATATACATATCTATATATATATACATATATATACATCACACCGTCCGTGTATACATATCAACGGCACACACATATAAACACAACACATATTGCGAGTGGACCAAAGTGCGAATATTTATTCATAGAGGCAGGCATATCCTCACTTCGAAAATTTGCATGCATTTACATATATTGTGAGCGTGTACACACGGCGCCGTAATGCAATCATTCAATTGCACCGACGCCCATTTTTCCCTATTATCATTTCGGGCAATGATTTAATTTATCAAATGACTAACTGATAACCAATTACATAAACTGAATTTACAGACCGATGCATTAATATTATCATTATTGACGTAATTGCTGCGAATATAGTTATCATATGGCCGCTCATGTGATTGTAATCAATGCCGGTGACAATCGTAATTACAGCAATTATCACTGGCAGTCGCTGCGGTCGTCATCTTTTGGATCAACACCGACGCCCGTCAGACACATCGCCCCCCACCCCCCCACCCCCCAACTCCTCACTCCCCCGGAGATGGTGATCAACGTGTGATCTCGCTCTATATGGGGATAATAATATGTTAAGAATAAACCCTAAGCGAGAGAAGGTAAGAATAGGATTTATCCGACACACACATACTATATATATATATATATATATATATATATATATATATATATATATATATATATATATATATATATATATGAATATGAATATATGTATACACATATACACACACATATATATACACATATATATATATGTATGTGTGTATAAATATGTATGTATATATATAAATAAATAAATAAATATAATGTATATATATATATATTTATATATTCCGTTTTCCCTAACAAAGGGGTGGCTCGATACAAATGTAAGACAGCAATTACTGTTGCATTTATATCTAATCAGAGTAATCAAGTGTGAACCCCAATGCAGAAAATCTCCATTTTATGATCATAACCAGCGCGTCGAGCCCCCCACAGACACGGCGTCATTCGCCTCTATCTTACACACTCTTGCTTCCTGAGTATCAATTTAAGGTCCTTCCGCTGACATACCTCTTCCACTCAATCTGCAGAGCGCTTTGTAAGTCTTCCTCTCTTTCCTTCCCCTTCCTCCCGGCATTTTCGAATTACACGCTCTCTCTCTCTCTCTCTCTCTCTCTCTCTCTCTCTCTCTCTTCTTCATATATATATATATATATATATATATATATATATATATACTATATATATATAAACATACATACATACCTATATATATATATATATTATACATATTCATATATATACGTAGGCATATATACAGAATATATACTTATATATATATATATACATATATATATTATATACATACACACACACATATATATATATATATATATATATATATATATATATATATATATATATATATATATATATATATATATATATATATATATATACATACATACCATATAGGTCAACTGATTAGAAATAAAACTATCTATTCTACCGTCCGCCGTACTAAGTTGATTGTTTAATTTATTAGTCTATCCAACTGGCGTCACAACATCAAAGGTCATCGACACCGGCGGCCGGACCGAAGCTTCTCTACTTCAGGTAACTGCGGTTGAATTCTAAAGGGTGTATGGGGGGAGAGTAGTAAGTGGGAGGATGGGGTGGGGGAAGGAGGGACGCAAGCAGTCTGAGTGACAGATAACTAACATGTGTATTTGCAAATGTAAATATACATGGACATGTATTAATATGTATAATGCGTATACAACATACAAACACATTACGGATGGATATCGATTCTCTCTCTCTCTCTCTCTCTCTCTCTCTCTCTCTCTCTCTTAGCCCTTCGTTGGCTAAGTCGGTAGAGCTTCAGACTGTCACTCGATGGGGCGGAGTTCAGTTCCCCCGGCCGGCTGATGAAGAGTTAGAGGAATTTATTTCTGGTGATAGAAATTAATTTCTCGCTATAATGTGGTTCGGATTCCACAATAAGCTGTAGGTCCCGTTGCTAAGTAACCAATTGGTTCTTAGCCACGGAAAATAAGTCTAATCCTTGGGGCCAGCCCTAGGAGAGCTGTTAATCAGCTCAGTGGTCTGGTAAAACTAAGGTATACTTAATTTTTTAACTTCTCTCTCTCTCGTCATAGTATATATGAAAGACCACTCCAATTCCTGTATAAGACTGGTCATGCTGGCAAGAGAAAATTAAATTTACTTGACCTCTTTTAAAAAGCACACAAGAGGAATTAACTCTTTAAAATTTCAAAAGAGTTCGCATTACCTAAGGTTGCTTCTTCCACTCTCAGGACGCCTATCCATCGCAACCAAATTCACACTAGGAATGGAATGGAATATAAAATTTAGGCAAAAGGCCAAGCGCTGGGACCTATGAGGTCATTCATCGCTGAAAGGTAAACAGAATAAAAAGGTTTGAAAGGTTTAACAAGAGGACAACCTCGCAGTTGCACTATGACAAAATTGTTAGGAGAAGGTGGAAAGAGAGATGGAAGAAAGAGAATATGAACGTTGGTACAGTAAAAGGAATGAAAGGAGGTGCAGCTAGGGGCCAAAGGGACGCTGCAAGGAGCCTTAAGTAATAACTACAGTGAACCGCTTGAGGTTCACTGACGGCACTACCCCGCTACAGGAAAATTCACACAATGGCGCTTTTTTCTACATAAACAGAACTGACACTTGCATAGCATAATAGAATAGTTGTCGGAATAATTTTCATGGCTTTGCCGAAAGACTAATACTGAAATGTGATCATGAAATCCATCTTCAGGAAGGATTTAAGAAGGAGGAGACTCAGTTGTAACGGTCACCTCAAGAGAATGCAAGAGAAGGAAGCTTGTAGATAAGAATATCCGGATCTTTCCTAGATACTGACCCCCAGCAAAGTTCGGGGGTCGTTAACCAGGACTAATAATTCTTGGGGGTCATTATCTTTATGATATTTACAGTCTTTTGATTATGTTTTATGGTCATCCCCAACGGGCTTGTACTAAACACGCCGCAAAGGTGGATACATACCGGGTTAAAATTTACCCTTGGGGGTCATTATCTAGGAAAGACCCGAATATTTTTATTGATATGAATATTCATTCGATAGTTGTCTGACCAAGCGAATCATATATATAACACTACTCTCCCAGCCGCCTATAGTGTTCGCCGTCAATGAATCTTGAAATGGCACGGAGTTCTCTTTTTGTTTAACCGCTAATCCTACGCGGCCCCCAAATCTCCCACCCACTGCCCATACTGGAGAAGTTTCTTGAACCCCAAAAAAAAAAAAAAAAAAAAACTTTTACCTACGACAAAGATATTTTGTTTTTTTCTTTCAGATTACTAAATTTCGGGGAGAAATTTCTAAAGTCCTTAATAATCATAAAAATATTATTGAATAAAAAACAGTCTCAGTGCCCTGAAAATACGGAAAAGCTTAAAGTTGTATTATTATTATTATTATTATCATCATTATTATTATTACTATTATTATTATTATTATTATTATTATTATTATTATTATTATTACTTGGAAAACCTAACATTGAATCAGTTTGTTGCGATTTATATGACCATGACACTCAATGTATACGTATATAAATTGTCAGTAAAGCAGTTCAGCAAAACGGAAATTTTTCGTTTACTCTTATTTTTCAGAAACAAATTTTATTTCATTTTTCGAAAATTGTAATTATTATTTAATTTTTTAAAAGGTCTTGACTTCATATTTCGAACGTTTTTAGTTAATTAATATTGCTTTTTATATAGCTTTAAAAGTAGTCATTGCCGTTCGAGGTTCAATAACGCTCAGCATTGTGGCGTTAAATGTAGTAGTAGTAGTAGTAATAATAATAATAATAATAATAATAATAATAATAATAATAATAATAATAATAATAATTCGCACGGATTTAGCGCATCAGAGGATCTTGCTTCGATTTCTCTCGTCCTCTCATACAACTCCATGACCACACCCTCTGATGTACCTGCGTATTAATCTAATGTGCAATTGATCAGTATTTAAGAAAAAACCACAGTCATTGAAGAAATTGGGAAACACATAGCATAACAGTTTGCGCAGCTATACAAAGTGCGATGAGTATGTATATATTAATTATTCTGGGAATAACAAAGATATTATCCCGGGAAATAGGCTCCACGTTGAAGTATCACTCTCCCGATCCCCTACCTACCCCGCCCCACCCGGGGCGGACAAACAGGTCTGCAGGAGGAGGGTGGGTGTGTCATGTCTCCCCTACCCTCCGGATCCCTTACCACCCCCGCCCCCACCCGGGGCAGACAAACAAGAAAGATCCACTCGGATTTTATTATTACAGATTAAGGCTACTGTCGAATTACTCGAATACTGCCGTTATTTTTCTCTGGACAGATGCACCATTGCAAATATAGGAGAGGAGATATGAGTTAATGGTCTTTCAGATGAAAAAAAATTACTGTGACTTCCAAAGTAAGGTCCGAGCATACAAGCGGAGTGGGTGAGATGCTGTCAATATTATTATTATTATTATTATTATTATTATTATTATTATTATTATTATTATTATTATTATTATTCGAAAGATGAACCTTATTCATATGGGACAAGCCTACAGGGGCCATTGGCTTGAAATTCAATCCTCCAAATAATATGGCGCTCATTAGGAATTAAGAGAGGGTAAAGGGAAATGCAGAGTGAAGAGATCTCGCTTATTAAAAAGAAAAAAATAAATTAATAAATAGATAAAAATGTATTGAAATGCAAGGAGAACAGTATTAGGGTAGTATTGCATTGCATCGCAATACCACCCTAATACTATTCAATTGCTATAGAACAAAAAGTGTTCTTGAAAACATTTACAAATGAACTTCCGAAGTTTCAATTGCTACAGAACAAAAAGTATTCTTGAAAACATTTACAATGTCCTTTTCTGTTCCGCAACTGAGTAGCCTCTACTGCTCTCCCGTGACCACGCGCAGTGATCAAATAAAAAAATTTAAAAACTGTTTAAAATATTTGTAGAGGGCTGAAGGAATCTAATACGAGCGGCAATGGGTCACATCGACGCAGAAGTAGTCCAAAGATAGAGCGTGTGCTTCTGCTTTTACTCTTTATCTCTATAATATTGAAAGAAAAACAACTTGTTTTATTGCAACGTCATTGTCATAACTAATTTACTAACTTCTCTGTCTCTTCAAAGCCTCGAATTAATATTGTTTACAGGTATTATTTCGGTTGCTCCTCCTTACTAGGCTCATACCATATCATAATATACATGTATGATGCCCTTTTGTCATCCGTAGCACAATCACGCACCAAGAGAAAGGACCCAGGTTCGACACCTCTGTGAGGCAGGCAGGTGGGCAGTCAATTAAAATCCCGCTGCGTCTGCGTTGGCCTGAGAAGTAAGTTATGTACCTGGTAGCTGGCAAATTTGGTGGTAGCAACCAAGGTTGAAAAAGCAAGGGATGTGGAGCTAGCAACCTCATTCCAAAAGCTTTGTTGAAAACTATGCGGAGGACAATCTGGCGAATGGTTCTATATATATATGTATGTAATATGTATATACTATGTGTATACAGTATATATATACATAAATGTACGTGTATATATATACACATGTTTATATATTTATATATATATATATATATATATATATATATATATTTATATCTGTAACATGTATATATATACATGTGTATAAATGTATAAATATATATATACATAATACATATATCCGTATAAATATATGTATATACATATATATATATATATATATATATATATATATATATATATATATATATATATATATATATATATATATATATATATATATATATATATATATATATATATATATATATATATATATATATATAAATTTATAAAGAAACACTAGTCCATATCCTAACCCGAATCCTCTCCTTCCTGACTGCGACCAACTATAGTTGACTAAATGCCAGATATCCAATTGACTGTATTGCTCAACAGGAGTATATAGTATTTTTCAGGAGACGGGATTCAGTCTTGTCTCTCCAGGCCGGGATCCAACCCACGACTCTGGTTGGTGAGGCAAGTCTACTGATCATTGGTCCACTGGGACTCTCTCTCTCTCTCTCTCTCTCTCTCTCTCTCTCTCTCTCTCTCTCTCTCTATATATATATATATATATATATATATATATATTATATATATATATATATATATATATAATATATATAAATATTATATATATATATATATATTAATATATATAAATATATATATATATGTATATATATATGTATGTATTATTACATGTATACACACACATACATGTGTAAGTGTGTACACGTTTGCGCGCGCGTCTATGCTTCTGTATAAGGGTACGAATGCATGTATATTTGGCCGTATACACAAGTGAACGACCATTATATTACCTTGTCTCTTGTCTTTGAAGAACAGCCAACAAGAAAAAAAAAAGGAGGGGGAGGGAGAGAAAGAGAGACCAAACGATATAAAGATCAAATAAGGAGATCATAATATAAGTTTAATGAAGCATAAAAAGGCCTAAAATCAATAGTGCCAGTTGAGGGAGAGGAGGGACGAACGCTGGGACTCTCTCTCTCTCTCTCTCTCTCTCTCTCTCTCTCTCTCTCTCTCTCTCTACTTAAGGGGTTAGAAAAATCATTTACTTTATTTGCAATTGTATTTTCAATACCGGTAAATTTTGCAAAATTTATTAAAAGCTTATTGGTTATAATTATTTCTCTCTCTCTCTCTCTCTCTCTCTCTCTCTCTCTCTCTCTCTCTCTCTCTCTCTCTCTCTCTCCTTAAAGGGTTAGGAAAATCATTTACTTTATTTGCAATTGTATTTTTAATACCGGTAAATTTGGAAAATATATTAAAAGCTTATTGGTTATATATATATATATTTTTATCTCTCTTTCTCTCTCTCTCTCCTTAGAAGGGCTTTGAAAAATCATTTACTTTATTTACAATTGTATTTTCAATACCGGTAAATTTTGCAAAATTTATTAAAGCATATTGGTTATCTCTCTCTCTCTCTCTCTCTCCTGATCAGGGTTTAGAAAATACATTTGCTGTATTTCCTATTGCGTTTCCATTACCGGAATTTTTTGGCAAAATTATTAATAGCATAATTGTTATATTTACTCTCTCTCTCTCTCTCTCTCTCTCTCTCTCTCTCTCTCTCTCCGAAGAGAAAGGACACAGTAATATAATCTTTAATAAGTTTGTAAGAGAGCACGCAAGCCATAATGCTCTTATGTCCGTGTGCTAATGTATATTATCGACTTATACATTTTATGTGATTGTCTGTACGTATGACTTGGAATTGGAATATAGAATTTAGGCCAAAGGCCAAGCGCAGGGACCTATAAGGTCATTCAGCGGTGAAAGGGAAATTGACAGTAAGAGGGTTTGAAAGGTGCAGAGTAACAGGAGGAAAAACCTCGCAGTAGCGTTATGAACCAATTGTTAGGAGAGGGTGGAAAACAAGATGGAAGAAAGAGAATATGAACGGAAGTACAATAAAAGGAATGAAACAGGTTCAAGCTAGTGGCCGGAGGGACGCTGCAAAGAACCTTACGTAATGCCTATACAGTGTACCAAGTGTGGTGCACTGACAGCAAAACCCCCCTACGGGATGTATATAAGAATGCATATATAAATATAACTTACAGGTATATACATTTGAATGCATACGCAAATAAAATGTACATGCATGTACATATAAATGTATACATAAATACGATGTACCTCCATGAATATATGAATGCGTATGTAAATATACATATATACACACAAACACAAACACACTGTTAATATTCTGAAAATAGTTTAACAGCCCGAGACCAGTCGTTCACCAATTCTCACTATCGATATAGGTCTCAATTTGGGGATGGCACACACGTTATTAGACGGACGGCGTGTTTTTATGTATGTATGTATATATATATATATATATATATATATATATATATATATATATATATATATACAGTATATACACGATATATATATATATATATATATATATATATATATATATATATATATATATATATATCGTGTAAAATGTTTCATCATGACATATTCTCCTAACTTGGCAACAGGGTACAAAAGTACCCTTTTTGTACAAAGTACAAAACATAACTAACTGCACATCAGTACA
>NC_089796.1:11339301-11341801 GCF_040412425.1 Macrobrachium rosenbergii | reverse complement strand
TTTCCCTCAAGTGATGGCAAAGTAACAAAGTGATTAACTGAAAGTTTATGTTTCCTTCAACGAGATGTATGGAGAGTTTTGTCTTTGTACGCAACAGATGAGAGAGAGAGAGAGAGAGAGAGAGAGAGAGAGAGAGAGAGAGAGAGAGAGAGCCACATTTTGCTCTAAACTTTATTCGCCATTTTTCTAATAAGGCATATAAAAAGCAGTATCCAACTTTCTCCGTCTTGGAATAATATTTCAATTCCAAGGGAAATGTCCAGATTCTGAACTAATAATACAGTAACAATAACGACAATAGTAATAATAAAAATAATAATAATAATATTTATACCACAATCAAGGATGGCTTCAGAAGAACCCACGAGACAAATCACTGCCTCATTCAACGTCTTATAATATTATTCACCTTATTAACTATGGATGGCTTCAAGAAGGCCAATACCCCCGCAAGGGGGTAGTGCCGTCAGTGCACCTCATGTGCAATTGCAGGCACACTAATGTTCCTGGCAGCGCATCTGGCCCCTAGCTGCAACCCTTTCGTTCCACTGTACCTCCTTTTCTATTCTCTTTCTTCCATCTTACTTTCCACCCACTCCTAACACTGATTCATAGTGCAACTGCGAGGTTTTCCTCCCGTTACACCTTTCTTACTCTTCTTACTGTCAATTTCGTTTCAGCGCTGAATGACCTCATAGGTCCCAGTGCTTGGCCTTTGGCCTAAATTCTATATTCAATTCAATTCAAGAAGACCAATACAGCATTCTTTATCACAGTCGCCATCAAATAACAATATGGATCATATAACAATGACAATAACAAGCGAACGGATGGCTTTAGAGAAACCAAAAACAACAGTCACTGATATATTAGTCGAGTAAAAATACGACTTACATCTTAATAATATTACTTGTATGTTATTTCTCATGATGATGGGTGGCTTCAGAGAAGGAAGAAGTGAACAGTCGCTGGTACATTCTACTTCAAGTAACGATATTTTATTTTAAGAAATGACCTTTTTCACCATATTTTTAACATAAAAATTGCAAATCTTAACATTTCACACATAACGCCTAAAGAACTAAATAATGATTGTATTGAAATTGGCATATTTTATAGTTAGAGAAACTGGGGTAAATCTATAATTAGCTATGAAAATTATAGCAACTTTAGTAAATCAATAGTAGACCTGTAAGTAAACCTAGGTCTACTATTGGTTTACTATGAATGCTTTAGTTACTATAATAGTTACTTAAAGGTTTACTATAGTTATTCAAACTATGAAAGATCACCAATTTTAATAACATATTTTTAGTTTTCTGTAAAAGAAAATTAATGGGATGTTTTTTTGTCTGTCCGTCCTTCCTCAGATCTTAAAAACTACTGAGGCTAGAGGGTTGCAAGTTGGTATGTTGATCATCCACCCTCTAATCATCAAACACAACAAATTGCAGCCCTCTAGGCTCAGTAGTTTTTATTTTATTTAAGATTAAAGTCAGCCATGATCGTGTTCTGGCACTGCTATAGGTGCCAACAACACCGGCCACCACCGGGCCATGATTGAAAGTTTCGGCCACCACCGGGCTATGATTGAAAGTTTCGGCCACCACCGGGCCTTGATTGAAAGTTTCATGGGCCTTGGCTGTGAGTTTCATGGGCCGTGGCTGAAAGTTTCATACAGAATTATACGTTGTACAGAAAACTCGATCGCGCCGAAGAAACTTTGGCGCATTTTTTACTTGTTGCGATTAAATCTTCAAAACTTGAAATAATTTTTCTCCACTTTCATCAATATCATCTTACTGAGTTCTTAATTTACTTCCTCTCAAGGATTAGTACTTCAATCCTTACACTCCTCAGCTTTCATCAGTATTGTTTTATCTAATTCTTTATCATAATCCCCTTTAAGTATCAATACTTGAAACCATACAATCCTTACACTTTTATTAGCATTGTCATTCTGTATTTCTTAATATGCTTCGATTTTAATGATATATGTCTAAAGCTTTATCAACCATTTCAACTTTAATTAGTATCGTCTTACTGTACTCTTGACTAGCTTCTTTTCAGGGCTACTAATTTAAACCTTTCTGCAGCATCACCTTTCTAAATTCTTGATTAGCTTCACCGATGAGTATTGCTACATAAAACCTTACACTACCTTTCCACTTTCATTAGTACTTTCGTACTGTCTTCTTGAACAGTTTGCTTTTATCATTATTATTACTTCAGTAGATGAAACCTATTCACATGGAACAAGCACACCAAAGGGGCCATTGACTTAAAATTCAAGCTTCCAAAGAATGCTGGTTTCAACCTCCCACAGCAGACCCCACACTGCAGCAATAACTGATCATGATACAGAGCCAGTGATTTTTCATCTCCCTAGGGGAGACGCGGACCCGCGACATCTGAGTGGCATGTCACGACAGTAACCACTATACCAGACACTTCCTTGCCCACCTTAACTAGGATCATCTTCCTCAATCCTTGATTAACT
>NC_089796.1:11329301-11334301 GCF_040412425.1 Macrobrachium rosenbergii | reverse complement strand
TGCTGGAACAGGAGGACCTTGGCATCCAGAGAGAATTAAAAAATAAACCGGACATCAAGATAAATACAAAGAGCAGAATATTCAGCTGAAGACCCTTCTGAAAAAACAAATGACTGGCGACCTCTTTCAAATCGAGAGTGAAAAGCATTAAACAAGTACTTTTGCCTTCTATAATAATCTTTTCATTTCATCACTTATTTATTACCTGCATGCCCGCATTTACTTGTTATTATCTGTTTTTTGTGTGTTTACATATATACACTATATCTGTTTACAATGTCCATCGTTTATTAACCATTTATTGTCTGGTTATCTAACCATTTCCCTATCTTCATTATTCACTTTTGCACTGACTCTTCTTTTCGTCTGTTTATATATAAAATTTTAATCGCTTATGCGTTTTCGCAGCACCATATAAAGGATGCAAAATTTTCCTTTTACTGTTCACCTTTTATGATAACTATACCTCAATGTTAAAGGTGCCTTCATTTGTCTGAATTGCTTCGTTTTAAAGGCCGTGTCCAGCGTGACGAATCCAGGTTACATACTAATAAACATATGGACCTCGGCTGAATGAGAACAACAACAATTCGGGTATCCAAAATCCGAATAATTATATATATATATATATATATATATATATATATATATATATATATATATATATATATATATATATATATATATATATATATATTATATATATATATATATATATATGTATATGTATATGTGAATATATATATATATATAGATATATAAAAACATATTGGTTACTAATAGATACGCATATAATTGTTATATTAATGATCTTTCTATCTTCAGAATTCTTCATTTTTGATACGTTTATCACCGCAGTCTTATTTCAAAACGCAAAAAAATACGAAGTCATTCTCATGTGCGGACATCAGAGTTACTTCATATTTCTTGCATTTGGCCCAAGTCTTCAATGACAAACTGTATGCAAAAAAGTGAAGAATCTGAGAAGTTAAGAGGCCATTGTGGCTGTTACAATTATTTATATATATATATATATATATATATATATATATATATATATATATATATATAATATATGTATATATATATATATATATATATTATAATATATATAATATATATATATATATGCACATTATACATATACATATATATGTGTGTGTGTGTACCATACATACCCACCACCAACCTTTGCAAGCATATACAGAAAAAAACTTTATTATAAAACTCACTGAATACGTTTTCCACCAAGACGTAACAGAACCCATCTTACCCCACAGATAAAAACGTACCACACAAAAAAAAAAAGACCCCCCCCAAAAAAAAAGAAAAAGGGATGAGAGAATTAGGTATGCACGTGTGTTTAAAACCAGTCCACAGTATCAAAGCAACTCCAGGTAAATACAGGAGGGGCGGAGAGTGTAAGCTTCGCTAAGCAAAGACTTGAAACACATTCCCTTGGCAAAATATACAGACAAACAAAGAGCCTTCATATGCAAAAGATAAACAGCGAAGCCCCGGCCTTGTGCCCTGATCCAACATGGCTGCCTTCGGGGGAACTCAGTGAGTCTATTTGGGACAAGCTCGGATCTGTCACTCCGAGCTTGGATGTTCCGGAATGAATGTTTATTATTCTTTTTTACTTTATCTCCGTCATCTGTTTGCGCGTGTCTGTCTGTTTCCGGATGCATGTTTGGAGGGATGGCGGAGCAGGAGCAGGAGGAGGAGGAGGAGGAGGAGAGGCCCCTGCACAAGAGGTGAAGCTTTTCTCAACACTGATTAGTTTTTAGAACCGGTAAATAAATCAGATTTCGAGATGCAGGCGGATGAGGTTCAGAAAAAAAAATTGGAATATCAATCAGCAAAGGTTCGTTATTATATGTGGTATACAATCCTTCCTCTTTTGGATTTATTTTCCCTATTGATACATAACAAAATTTAATTAGGTACATCATACTGTCAGGCTATTATTATTATTATTATTATTATTATTATTATTATTATTATTATTATTCAGAAGCTGAACCCTATTCATATGGAACAACCCACAGGGGCCATTGGGTTGAAATTCAAACTTCCAAAGAATATGGTGTTCATTTGAAAGAAGTAACAGAAAGCAATCGGAAATACAGGAAGAAGAGATCAGTTATTAAAAAATAAATTAACATATTAATAAATAGATGGAAAAAAAGTGTGAGTAAATGATTAAAATACAAGGAGAATTGTTTTAGGGTAGTAATGACGGTCCAACGGTGTGAGGAATAAAGGACCTCTGGAACTGAGAAGTTCGACAGCAATGACTTTCCGTTCCATATCCAACAATTCATTTATTTTGGCAATTCTTGTACATCTCCCTATCAAACACATACACATACATATGCATGCATACATACATACATATATATATATATATATATATATATATATATATATATATATATATGTATGTATGTATGTATGTATGTATGTATATACAGGTATATAGGTATAAATATATGTATATAGCTATATATATAGTGTATATATATAACTATATAAGTATATATATATATACATATATATATATATATATATACAGTATATGTCAGCCTCTCAGTTGTGGGAAGCTACCCTGTTGGTTTCAAGAATTTTACGACTTGTATGCTCTAGGTAATGCCAATGGTTTAGCGTTCAATTATAATGTACCCTAGGAGAAGGGGGGCATATCAAAGGGTTGTGGAACCCTTGGTGGGAGGAAATGGACATGACCAGGGGCAAAGTAAAAGGTGGAACAGTGATCAAGTTGAAATACAATGGTTATGACAAACAAAGATCAAATAAAGGTCAAGGTGGAATGCAGTGGTCACAGGCAAAGGTCAAGGGCAATACCAAAAGCAAGCACTGGGCATGACCAGGGGATACGGCCGAAATATAATGCAGTCAGCATGGCCAGAGGATAAGGTCAAAATATAATGCATGACCAGAAACTAAGGTCAAAATATAATGCAGAGGTCATGACCAGAGGATAAGGTCAAAATATAATGCAGTGGTCATGACCAGAGGATAAGGTCAAAATATAATGCAGTGGGCATAACTAGAGGCTAAGGTCAAAATATAATGCAGTGTGCATGACCCCTGACTAAGGTCAAGACAGAATTCCACGGGCATGACCAGAAGAATAATTCAAGGAGAATAAACTGTCATGACTAGAGGCCAAGGTCAAGCTGGATTGCAATTGTCATGACTGGAGGCAAAGGTCAGGACCTAATGTGATGGGTGTGGCCAGTAGCAAAGGTCAAGGTGGAATGCAATGGGCATGACCTACGGTAAAGATCAACGCAGAATACCATGAGCATGAGTGAGGCATAGATCAAAGTGGGTATGACGAGAAGCAAAGCTATGACTTATAAAACTTAATATAAAACTCTTTTTGTACTCTCAAAAGGCACGGTTACACCCGGCAACCCACAACTTCACCGTTCCATGTAACTAATTTCTTTCTCTCTACCGCTAACCTTTGGAATTCTCATATATTCATCCTTTTCCTCTTATAATCTTCCTGTCTTCAAGAAGCGGGTCTACCACTTTCTTCGAGGTTAATACAACCACTTCTAAACTTCCCAAATTTCATTTGCTCCGAAAGGCCCGGGCAAGAGACGGACATAAGACTCCCCAAGAGAATCAGCTAATACACTGTGTAAAAAGAACATTTTTAAAAATGTAATCCTCTTAAAACGTCGTAATAATATGTAGTTTTAATCCTCTTACAACAATCTTAAATAAATCCTCTTAAAACTATCGTAAATAAATCCTCTTATAACAATCGTAATAACAGATTGTTTTAAGGCTCTCACAACAATCGTAAATAAATCCTCTTACAACAATCGTAATAACAGATTGTTTTAAGGCTCTTACAACAATCGTATATAAATCCTCTTACAACAATCATAATAACAGATTTTTTTTAAGGCTCTTACAACAATCGTAAATAAATCCTCTTACAACAATCGTAATAACAGATTGTTTTAAGGCTCTTACAGAAGTCGTAAATAAATCCTCTCAAAACAATCGTAAATAAATCCTCTTACAACAATCGTAGTAACAGATTGTTTTAATGCTCTTACAACAATCGTAAATCAATCCTCTTAAAACTATCGTAAATAAATCCTCTTACAACAATCGTATCAACAATGTTTTAAGGCTCTCACAACAATCGTAAATAAATCCTTCTAAAAAATTTTAAATAAATACTCTTCCATCAATCGTAATAACAGATTGTTTTAATTCTCTTAAAATGATCGTAAATAAATCCTCTGAATTCAATCGTAAATAAATCCTCCGAATTCAATCGTAAATTAATCCTCTTAAAACAATCGTATATAAATATTCTTAAAACAACCGTAAATAAATCCTCTTAAAACAATCATAATAATAGATTGTCTTAATCCCTTAAAACAATCTTAAATAACTCCTTTTAAAACAATCGTTAATAAATCCTCTTAAAACAATCGTGAATAAATCCTCTTTAAACAATCTTAAATAAATCCTCTGAAATCGATCGTAAATTAATCCTCTTAAAGCAACCGTAAATAAATCCTCTTAAAACAATCGTAAATAAATCCTCTTAAAACAATCGTAAATAAATCCTCTTAAAACAATCGTAAATACGTTTTCTTAAAACTATCGTAAATAAATCCTCTTAAAACCATCGTAATAACAGTTATCTTCATCCCTTAAAACAATCATAAATAAATCTTCTCAAATCAATCGTAAATAAATCACCTTGAAAAAATCGTAAATAAATCTGCTTAAAATAACTGTAAATAGATCACCTTAAAACAATCGTCTATAAGTCCTCTTAAAACATCATAAATGACAGACTGTTTCAAACCCCTTAAAGCAATCGTAAATAAATCCTGTTAAAACAATCGTGAACAATTCCTCTTGAAACAATCGTAAACGATTCCTCTTAAAACAATCGTAAACAATTCATCTTAAAACAATCGTAAACAATTCATCTT